>NW_027495532.1:0-244960 GCF_021521415.1 Bidens hawaiensis | reverse complement strand
TATTTAGTATTAGGTGCTTTATTGAAATCTAGTATTTTGTTATATTCATGATGTTTTGCCATATCATTTCTATTTTGTCATATTAGTAGAGTGGATTCATGTCTAGGTAGTTTGCTGGACTGAATGATTTCTTACTTATTTACTTGCTTTGTGTTCATCATATGCTAGTTTAGTTAATTAAAATTTCAGTCAGTCATTTACAAAGACTTAGTACTAGAAAGTTGCCGTGTCCATGGATTGATACTCGGTTCATACCGACACTTTATTACAAACGATAGGTACGCTTGTCTTTCGCGTGTGGTTTAGTTGTAGGTGAAAACCAATTTTAAAACCCGATTTGTGTGGAACTTTTACTTAAATTTATATATATATATATATATATATATATTATATATATATATATAGGGGAGGGATATTTTGAGAACTTGATGAGTAGTAATAACTTTAATAACTCTATTTTGGACCACACATTTAATTAAATGATATGAAATATGTGACTGGGATTAAATTTAATTAAAAAATTAATCAGGAGAGAGAATAAGTATTTCTGATGATTACACAATTTTAAATGTTAGTTACACATGTGTAATAAGTCGACTCGGTGTGTAAAAAAAATACTTTAATTTTTTGTACATTACTTACACTTACGTACTACACATGTGTAAAAAAAATTCAAAAAAAAATTGTTACGCTGATTTCTTTCGAGTTTTTAAAACTCAAATCGGTTCTTAAAAGAAATCAATCCTATATATATATATATATATATATATAATTCACACACATCAAGCGTATACTATATATACATGATGTATCTAGGTTGTTTGGGTTGGTCAATCGCAATCAGTGAGGAATGAGAGAATATATTATCATTGTAATCAATGTTAAGGGTTTAAGCACCTGACGTTGAATAGAACGTGTGTTTTGAATCAATCTTGTGTTTATAGTGTTTGTTTGTGGTTATATTGAATCAATACATTGTTAGATTCCGCCTAAAACGGGTTTAAATGATATCACATTGAAAGATCCTTCTCCGGGACTTAAAATTGGTATCATAGCCGATAGACCTATTCTAGGCTCGGTTGTAAGTGCACGGTTTTGTCGTCTCGAGTCTTTGTAATTATCGTTTGTAATTTATGAATATTTTAATGTTAAGGGCATTTATGTAATTTATGTTAGTTCGTTAAAGTATATGCTAATTCATTAAGGATGTTTAATGAATTAGCCAATTCGTTTAGTGTAAAGCCCATTCGTTAAGAATGTTTAACGAATGGACTTTTAGTTCGTTATATATGTTCTCATTCGTCATGGAATGTTGACGAATGGGGGCATAACGAATCAAAGATTCGTTATGCTTTCCTTTGTAGTCATGTAAGTTAACGAACAGGATCTAATTCGTTAGGGATGTGTAACGAATTGGTATCCATCGTCTATATATAGGGTGTTCATACCCTTGATAATTTAAGTTTTGATTTAATAGTAACAAATCTCTGTCAAAATCCTCTCTCGCTCAACACTTCAGTAATCTATTACTAATACACATAATATAACTAATATTATACATATATAGATAATCAATTAATAGCATATCAAAAACTAGATCCAATTAAGATATTAGATCTAATCTATATAATCGATATAGATCAGATCTAAGGTATTCTCAAGTGGTATCAGAGATATTGGTGTTAGATTTCTCTTAATTTAGTATTATTAATCTGTGTTTGAAGCTTATTGATCGAGTTTCGATTTTGGTTAAGGTTTATTGAAATTCTGTTTGATATATTGACAACGATTATGAACTGAATTTTTTTGATTCGGTTTGTGTTTGGTAAGGTGTGAGGGAATTGTGTGTGAATTGGATTGGTTATTAATGTTTTTTAATTGGTTTTGGATTGAGTTTGTGAGTGTACGGAGCAAATTATTAGTTATGTGGTAATTAGTGATTGATTGATTGATTAAAGGATACGGGATACGCGTATTTGGGTTCGTGAGTTGTTTACGAGCAGATTGATCTGCGATTTGATCAATTTGGTAGTGTATTGAGGTGGTATTACACTAATTAAGTTTGGATATTCATATAGTTAAATCTGGGAATTTCCAGATTTAAGTAAATTATCTTGAATATTTGAAGATCTGCTTGTTTGCTTGAAGATTCGTTAATGGCTATAATTCGTTATAGTTGATTCATCATCCACGTGTCTTAATTCGTTACCAATTTCTAAACAGATTCGTGCCACGTGGTTGAGTTTGTTACAACTTCCTAACAACCTGATTCGTTATCAACTGTTGCTAATTCATGTTCCTTGATTCGTTACAATTTAATCATTGATTAGTTATCAATTCGCTTCTTGATTTGTCATCTTTATTCGTCATTTTGATTCGTCATCTTGATTCGCCAGTTAAATTAAACAATTCTTTATTAAGTCGTTATATTGATTCATCAGTGGTTCGTTAGTGATGTGTCTTTGGTTCGTGTATTTGATTCGTTCCTAATTCGTTATAACCTAACTCGTTACTAGTTCGTCACAACTCCTGATTCGTTACCTCATCTGATTCGTTAAAAAAGTTTCAATTTTAACC
Source organism: Bidens hawaiensis (assembly GCF_021521415.1). Lineage (NCBI taxonomy): Eukaryota > Viridiplantae > Streptophyta > Magnoliopsida > Asterales > Asteraceae > Bidens > Bidens hawaiensis. The sequence continues at coordinate 242,383 of NW_027495532.1, read as the reverse complement.
CTTAAGTTTAAATTTTTGATAAATTTGAACTTGGTATTTACAATGGCTGGTTTCTACGCATTGGCATCTCAGAACGTGCTTATGTAACAGATGTTACACCTAGATGCTGAAATTGGATCCCATTCAAAATGCCATAGACTGATGGAATTCAGTGATTTTGCAAAATGGGAACCAAAGTTTCGAGCACATCTTGGTTTTGTGCATCCCGATTGTTCAAGATGTCTTGATGATGTCTACACTATACCAATGATTGGTGATGAGACTACTGGTTTTACCCCTAAAGCTTTTTCATAGTATTCTCAAGAGGAGGAGAAGGCTTTAGAGATCAAGACAAAAGCATATTCGACTCTTACTATGGCATTACCAGATAATATATTCCATGATGTTGGAAGTATCAAGATCTGTGCTTCTTTGTTTCAACACCTCAGAATGAGAAGCATGGGGAATACTGAAGAGAGTAAGAACGTAATGTTAAAGTTCTAATTTCAAAACTTTAGCTTACTAAAAGGAGAAACTGTGGAGGAAATTCTTACTCGTTTCAATCACCTGATTGCTGGGATGCATAAGTTAAATATGGAACCTTATGAACATTCCTAATGGTGTTGAAGGAGAATAATTATTTCAAAAATGAAGATTTGACTACTTCTAAGTTTATGCAAAAGAATGAAGCTCGGAATATGATTTGAAGTGTCAAAAGTTATTAAAAGAAGTTCAAGATCTATATTTCTATGGTGGATGTATGCCTTTAAGCACCACAGCATCTCCGATCACTGCATTTCTCACTCGGAATGCAAATGAAGGATCAACAACTTATAGTGATCCAAATGTCTACTTTAGGGCATCTGGTTTCACTGATAACTCTGGAGGCTCTGGAACTTCTGCTACAGCAAGTCAATTTTCTACACCACTTAACGTGAACATGAAAGAAGCTGAACAAAAATTTTCCTTTCTGTGTGCTTTCATGACTTCGTATGAGAACTTGGTTGGTAGTAAGATTTCCGCGAGTGAATTAACCGATGAATATTATGACCAAATCGATTGCGATGATTTTGAACTCATAGATCTTAAGTGGAAAATGGCAATGATAGTGACGAAGGTGAAAGGTTCATGCAAAGAACCGGGTTGAGATCTACCATCGTTGAACAAGAGGGTTGGGTTTGACAAGCTGAAAGTTAAGTGTTATAACTGTCAAGAATTTGGACACTTTGCTAAAGAGTGTGACAAACCAAAGATAGAATACACTGGTCCTAGAAGTCAACATAGGAGTTCTGTGAAAAAAGAGAATGAAGCTGATAAACCTTCTGGCAGTAAACCGTCTGCATCCGGATCACAAGCTTTGTTGTCTGCTGTTGATGGAATGATTGGACACAAAGGTTGTTGTGCAACGATAATCAAGCTAACTTGGCTATGTTCGAGTTGAATGAGAGTTTTCAAGATGCAAGTGGGAATGAGTTATCTTCTGACAATGATACTGATTCTAATTCTGATGATTCATGTAAAATGCAGCCAACCACGTTTGCATGTATGGCCAAAATCAACGAGGTTAGTCCTTTTGTTTCTGATTCTGTTAATCTATCTACAAATGTGCCTTGTGTTGAGTGTGAATTTCTTAAGCCTAAGTTAGAATCGTTGAAAGAACATAATGATTTTTTAGTGAAAGAAATTGCTTCTCTTAAGGATACTTATAGACAATCTTTAAAATCTCAAATGAGATCTAGAGAGAAAATTGAAGCATTGTCTATTAGTAATCATGATCTCAAAGCTGAATTGTCGGTTAAAATGACAATTAATGATCAGCAATTTTAAGAAATCTTGAAACATCAATCTAAGATAATCGAGCTTGAAAATGAAGTTCTTGAGTTGAAAAATAAATTGAGCAAATTTAGAAATTCATCATTTTTGCTAAATGAGATTATTGAGGCTACTGGTAAGCAAAGAGATTCTAAAAATAGTGTAGGTTTTGTTGAAGTACCACCATCTTTTCATATTGACTATACTGCAAATCCTTTTGCTGGAAAATAAGAAATTGTTGTTAATGAACCTGTTGTTCATGAAAAACCTAAACAAGTAAAAACTGATAGCGTTAAAGCCCAATATTCAACTCAAAAACATCATGTTGAAAGCATAAAGTGTTTGTTGAGAATGCTGAGAAAGTTATCATTGAGGATGTGTTTGAACCTGAAGCGATAAACAAAGACCAGAACATCCACGTTTGAACCACATTCTATGTGAACCTCATGAATTTGAGGAGGCGGTGTATGGTTCAACCACATCTCAGGTGAAAAAGAAGAAAATAGTTAAACCAGTAAAGTCTAAGAAATCAGAAAAGCCTAAAGTTTTTGATGAGGATCTGATGCGTTTTATCAATCCTGTTGCATCTAAGCCATCAACTGGTCTTGTTTTTAAGCTTAAAGGAATAAGTAAAGTGTTCACTGAGAAAGACATTCCACTTAACTTGATTAATCCCTAATTGATTGAAAGAGCCTTTCACAATGAAACTTTTAAGTTACAAGACCTTGAACACAAGTTTGTGAATTCCAAGACATCAAACGTGGCAGATCCTTTGATAAAAGCTAAAAATTTATTAAAATCTGCTAAAAATGTTAAATTTGTGAAATCAAATGGACTGACATTCTACAAATCTTTTCAAATTGTTAATGTCTGGATTTCTACATGAAAAGGAAATCTGTGTCGTTTGATGACTTGGACAAAGGTCCCATTGCTGGAGTTTATCATCAACCTTCAGTTGCACATGTTTCTACTAAACCATCACATGAACGTGTTGACATGAGAACGTGTTTTCTCTGTGGTGAACATGGTCACGTGGTCAGAAACTGTGGTCTAAAGAAATCCAAAATCTTCATCCATTTATTAAGGAACAATCTAAACCCGTTCCTGTGATTAATGAGATTTTGAGAAGACTGGTGTCCTTTTGATGATGAAACCCACATTATGTTCTGATGTGAATCCTCGTAAGGTGGTTCATGTTAATGAGAATGTAAGTAATGTAAAACCCAATTTCGTTCCTACAGAACCAATTTGCAAAAATGTAAATACAAATATTCTTCAAGTTGCATACTTACGACGAAAGTCAAAACGTCATGTGACTTATTCACAAGCGGCTAAACAACATTTGGATTCTATGAATGTTAAGACTTCAAGAGAAACTCAAGAGGTGCCCAAGACTGAGGCCTCGGCTGCCTTTTTGAACTGATCATTTTCTTTTCATGTGCAGAGCTCATCCAAGACTGTTTCTGGTAAAAACTGAATAATGGATATTGGATGCTCTCATCACATTACCAGCAACATCAATTTCTTAACAAATGTTAAAAATATACATGGAGGGTATGTTGCATTTGCTGGTAATTCGGGAGGTATGATCACTAAGGAATGTGATAAGTTAAATGGTTGCATCACGTTTGAAAGAGTTAATTATTGTGATAAAGTTGATCACAACTTGTTGAGTGTGTCACAAATCTGTGAGAAGAAATACACTACTGTATTTAATGATAAGGAGTTCAAAATACTAAAACCGGGATATACGTCGTTCCCGTGGACATGGTAGTTACGCGATCTCCTCGATCGAATGATATTTTTGTGTTGAACATGACTTCTAAAGTATCGACTTCTAAGGAAACGTGTTTTGTTTCTAAGGCAACTGAAAAAGACACAAGTCTGTGGCACAGAAGAATGGGTCATATTCATGTTAGAAAAATGAATTATTTAATGGTAAATGACCAGGTTGATGGTGTTTCTTTAAAACATGTTAAGATATCTGATCACTGTAATGTTTGTAAAAGGGGCAAACATAAGAAGAAGTCACACTCATCTAAGTTAATCAATACCATTGATACTCCTTTAGAGCAACTTCATATGGATTAGTTTGGTCCAGTTAATCGTGCGAGTATTGCTGGTGATTGGTATTGTCTAGTCATCACTGATGACTATTCAAGATATTCATGAGTCTTATTTATGAGTTCGAAAGATCAAACACCCATTCTGGTTCCAAATTTAATCACTAAGATAGAATCACTATACAAATTGAAAGTGGGATGCATTCGAAGTGATAATGGTACGGAGTTTAAAAATAATGTATTGGATTTCTTTTATGTTCAAAAGGGAATTCATCAAGAATTCAGTGCTCCCTATGTCATACTAATGTTGAAAATGAATCATTGTGAAAGCATCTTAATCAATATGATTCCATGTTCGGATCATCTTATAAAACTTTGCTCGTTTTATGAAATTGAAATTTGATCCCACGATATGTTAGAACTACTGAAGGCCGGGTGGTAAAATTTTTGTGTTGTGATTTAATTTTATTTTTATTTTCATTTATTTTCTTTTCGTCTTTAGTTTTACCTCATGTTTACTCTCGTCAAAACACATGCGTTAAGGAATTGGTTTTGAATCATGGATCATCTTGTGTTTTTGCCTAGGAGGCCTAGTATAATTTAAAAGTGTTTTTGGCCCATAGGGTTTGGCCCAAATGGTTTATAAAAACTTGAGTTCTCAGCCCTTCAGGTTTTCGGCCCAGATTCAATGATTTTGAAGTTTAAAAGGCAATGTATTGGTGCATTATTGGTTATTATATTCAAATCCAATTTATACCTTTCGTAGTTCCAAATCTCAAACTATCTCTGCATTCATCGCCTTCATATTTGATCATCTAAGTTGTTTATATTTTCTTAAGGTATATGAAACTTTGATAAAACTGTTCTCGGGCCACTGCTAATCAATCTTTGGATTTAATGAATATTATTTGTTGAAATGGTTTATTGAATTATGATATTGGATTGTGAAGCATGTTTGTGATGGTTGATTAAAATGTGTTTGATGGTGTTGTAAGCTTATATTGAGTTGCAGGTTTCATTGTTAATGGAGGTTTGGGGTTTTTGGGAAGATGACCCGGAACTCAATAAGGAACCCAAGGGCTTCAAGGACCGAGATCTTCTTAGATCTCGGGATCCAGGGTTCTCGGGGCTGGTTGACCGAATACCCTTGGTCAACCAGACAACCCCCTCTGTTCAACTGAAATCTCAAGGGTTCTTGGTCAAACTCTGACCGAGAACTCATCAGGTTGACCGAGAAAATTTGTTCTCGGTTGTCAAACATCCTTTGCGAACAGATAACTATTATGTTGGACCAAATACCATCATTATTGACCGAAATCGCATATAAGTGACCAAAAGGCTCTTCATCTTGACAGAAAACATAATACTTGGACTGAAAACATCTTGTAATCATATTATCATTAATATTATTTGGACAAAATTAAATAAAATGGTTTATGTTTTTAGTATTTATATATTTGTTCCCTATACTATAATCAAGTTGTCCATTTTACAAGATATAAATTTCAAAAGATAATGATTATGTACTTAAGTGAATATATCTCTAACTTGACCCGTTTGTTGTAGACATGGCTGATCAAGCACCTTTGAAGTTTGTAGACACACATAATATTTTTTGATGTCTTTTAATCCTCCTCTATCTCACGGAGTTCAATTTAATGATAGTGGGGCTAAAAGCGTGCAGGATTTCTCACGCTTTATGAGAAAATCCTATTATCTGTAAGAAGATGGTGACTGATTTCTAGAATCATGCTTTCATTAATCAAAGAGGTGTTGGGGGAGCTGTTATTATTGAATCAAAGATCCATAAGAAGCCTATTATCATCTCTGAGGCTATCATTCGAGATGTGTTGTTGTTCCGGGATCAACCTGATTACCATACAGAGTATTCTACTAAGGCAGTGGCAAAATTTGTTCAAAGAATGGGATACGAGAGAACCTACCATCCAGCCATTAAGAAGTTGTTTCATCCATACTAGAGGTTCTTGATTCACACTTTCTTCACGTGTGTCTCAGGACGAAAAGGGGGTTCTGATGAGATTAGCCACACCCAAATGTCTGTCGTAGTTGCTTTGATCATGGATTGGAACTATAATTATTCTAAGCTCATGTTCGATGAAATGATAAGCAACCTCAAGGGGAAGAAGAAGGAGATTTTTTTTTATGTACCCGAGGTTCCTACAGATGATCTTCGATTCTCATTACCCTGACTTGACCAAATGTGTAGAGACACTCGACTTGAAGGCTATGGGTCCCAATACTTTTGGGTTAATGAAGCAGTCGAGGAAAGGGGCTAAGGTAGTCTATCTGGGACACCATTAGTTGGTAAAGTTATGAAAGTTTGTTGAAACTGAGGTTGCTGCTGCTGTTACTAGTTCCACTGTTGCTGAGGAACATGTGGTTCCGTTTAAAGTCCCACAACTGCCTTTGAAACCATTTCTGATGATGATGAGTCTGATAGTTCTCCACCACAACATATGGAGATTGAACACCAGAAACCACAATCTATACCTACTGCTGAACAAGTTAAAGATTTTGAGACTTTCAAAGAGAAGCACCAGTCGACTACAATGAAGCCTCCTCAATCAGTAGTTGTTACACATGATGAAGATGAAACCGAATAAGAGCCGGCCACCGATCTTGTTCCACGTAAACGATGAAAGAAATATCCAAGACCGGGTGTGCTGGCTAGTGATCTTATACCAACCACTCAATCAACAACTACTGAGCCTGTTACTGTTGAAGCTCAAATTGATCAAGGCCCGTCCGTTGCTGCCCAAAAAACTCAAGATCAGATCTTTGATGACATTACACAAGAATTTGAATTCGAGGCACATATCCAGTCTACCACTAAACAATATGGATCGTTTGACCCGATTGTTCAAGAAAGTTCAAGTGCAGTTGACAAGATTGCTCATAGCCTCGCCATGCAAGACAAACTCTTACAAGATAAAGGTAAGGGTATTGTACTAGAAGCTGAACCCATTGACGTACACACCTTACAATGCAGAGTCTTTAAGCTTAAACAAGACTTTTGGTAAAGTATGTACGTATTCAAGAACTTGAAGCCAGCAATTCAGATAAAGATTCTAAAATTCAAGAGCTTCAAGCGAACATGGGTGGTCTTACTGCTTTATATCTCGACCTCCAACAAAAGCTTGCTAAAAGATTTGGAGATGACTTTAAAAGTGGTGTTGATAGCCGTGAAAGGGCCGATGATGATAATCAAGATATTCCTGTTGATAGCGGCTCCAGTTTGAGCCCAGCTTAAAATATCGATACGTCTGTGCAACTGGAGAAATAGTTGTTCGCTCCACCAAAGACTGCTGAACAAATAGAAAGGATAAAAGGAAAGATGCTAATTAGAAAGAATTCCAATCAAAATATTGAATCTTCTGATCATCATAAGAAGTTCGTTGTAGAGCTCAAGAAAAGTTTTTCTGGTAAGTATGGTATCGCTCAGGAGTCATGTCATGGGGTTATGAAACTGATAAGAAAATGTGGTAGGTCAAGCGTAAATCGGGTAACACAGAATATTACAAGAAGATGAAAGACTTCGGTTCAGGGTTAAAGGTTGACTTGACTGATTTGATAAATGCTCCTTTTCATAATCCAAATCATGATCCAAATGAAACAAATTTCAGGAATTACTTAAGCAACCAGGTTGAAAGAGGATTTCCCAACATGCCTACTGTTGAATCCTTCCTCAAGAAAGCAAAGGTGGTACGTGATCCTCATACTGACAAGACAATGCTGAAGTGAGGTGGCCTCCGACTAATAAAGTGACGTTCATTCCGATCACCAAGAGATTTCCTGAGGGTGCTCTTGATGAAATGAAGTTTTGGACTTTTGATGGTGAGACGTCTACTGTCATTATAAGGCTTAATAAAGGACAATATCGTATTGTTGATCCAAGATATTTACTGAAGTTCGGCAAAAAGGATATCAAGATCCTTAGCGGCTTTCCGATTATGGATGAACCATTATATGAGCCAGCTGCTAAGGAGTATACTAGATGTAACAATTCGGATTTTCCCAAATTAATATTTATTAATCATAACTAGACCCATTTTTATCCGTAAAATATCGTGTTTATCGAGAAGATTAATTATTAATATATTATTGTTTAATTAATTATATATATATTATTATAACTTTTATGTTTTGGCAAAAAGGACCCAGACTTAAACTCTTACCCCTTATTGTTTCCGTTCGCAAACTTTAAGAACTAAAGTGTAATTATGTTCATATAAACCATCAAAAATCTGGTTAACCCGTTTACCCGATCCAAACCCAAACCCGAATACGAACCAGTTCATACCAATTTCGCATCTTGGACCTCAAGTTTCACAAACTTTATGGTAATTGAATCATAATTTGTGTTATGTTTATATGTTTCGGCCTAACCGACACCAGGAATTAGGAAAACGAAATCTTATGGATACGTATAAACTATATTATAGAAGCCGTCATTGACCATTATGAAATATACCTCGGGGGTCATTATACTCCAATTACTCGCAGTTGTATCATCACAGACACTGGCAAACGTAAACCCTATGATTAATTTTATCATTGTAATATGTTTGATCCAGACCAAGCCTCATTCTTGTAGGCCCTATTCATGCTTCATTAACCCTCATTTAACCATCATATCAGGTAATTGATTATATGGTTCGTGGCGTCTTGATTTTCGGGTAATTAACCCCAACTCTATTGGATCGAACATCTAACGGATTGACCGATTGAATTGTTACATGGGTTCTTGTATGTCTTGTTATATTTGTTCTGTTCTGAGTATTTACCAACCAATAAACTAGATCAGTTGGTTGGCTGTGGATGGTATTAAGTTATATGTTGACTACCAGCGCGGGTTCGAGTCCCAGCAGCAGTATTTTCAATTGATTTTTTATATACTTTGTTACTTTAATCATTTATAACTAATAATAATAACAAACGATAAATAAAATGTATTTTTATAAAAAACCGACATATTAACTCATTTTTTTCCCAAACCTTGATTTAAAACTATATATATATATATATATATATATATATATATATAATAGTTATAGAATTGTTAATGGTTTTAATATTAAATAATTAGTTTTAATTTAATTAAAATTCATCACGTTAATACACGTATTAAACATATAGTTAAAGTATTTTATAAAGATCATATTTCATAGAAATATTACCATTATTGTTTATGATCTATTATTTACGATAATAATTTAATAAGAAATCTTTAATAATAATAAAAATATATATATAACTATATTAAATGCATTTATAAGAAATATCTAAAATCAAATCTCTTAATGTAAACTATAAAAATATTTATAAATATTTTTTGTTACGTATTTTTATGTATTTTAAATAATTAAAATCATGTTATTTATGATAAACCTTTGTTAAATAAAAGTGACAATAAAACTGATAATAAATTAAAGTAATATATAACTTTCACAGTAACTCGCTCGATCATTAAATTCTGAACCTTTTTTTAGTTTTATATTCTTTATTCAATCCGTATTTATTCCGCAATTATTGTTACTTAGGATTTCTTGTCGGTGGTTTCCAAAGAGCGTGGTTACCGTTTACTTATCTAATCTTTCCTGTTTTGCTTAATTGCTAAGGGGAGTAACTCACACCCCCCCTCTTTTTAACTAATTTTTAAAGTTTTGTGGATATATGCGTTTCTACTTATTTTCTTATTATTTAATACTCAACTGCAACTATTAATCATGTGTTTGTAACAATGTATGCCTAACGTGTTATATGCTTATTTACTTGCTTATGTAGTATCCCTAACCCAGTTAATCTAGCATCGTGCGTAACTACAACTTATTTATTTGTTTATGTAGTAGTCATCGCCAAGTGTATCTGGCATCGTGAGTATCTAAAACTTATTTACTGCTTATGTAGTAGCCATCGCCCAGTTCATCTGGCATTGAGCATATCTACATCTTTTACTTGCTCATTGGTTAAATTGCTTATCTCACTTGACACACTTTGCTCTCTTATATTATTATCATATTGTCTTAAATCTGGTGTTTTACTCACTCAACCTAGTGTTGACAAAATTATTGTATTTTTAAAGCATTTGCATGTCATCGTGTGATTTGATTATCAAGCTTGATTGAAGAAACTTAGGGTTGCACGCCAGAGAAGAAGAAACAGGATTTAAACTTAGATTTTTATTCTATTTATTTTATTTATGGAAATTTTTGTATTTTGTCTATTCGAACTTTGTTGAATTATTGAAACTAATTAATAGATATTGTCATTATAATTATTGAATGATAGTACCTTGAGAGCTGTGAGGAATCAGCTCACGCCCCGACAATTCCGCCTTAGGTTGGGGTGTGACACTAGAATGGTGGGATCGATCATACCAATAGGTTTATGGGCGGGCGCTTATAAGAAAGTTGATGCTGACGTACTTGAGCAGGAGTAATGATCAAGCGATAAACCAAGGGGGAGATTGTTGGGCTATATTTTATGGTTTACGCTTTATGTATTTGAGCTTGGTTTTGGGCTATTCAATGTAAACCGAAATCAGTGATTTTGGTGGGCTTAGTGTATGTTTGGGCTTAGGGTTAGCGTATACTATATATACATGATGTGTCTAGGTTGTTTGGGTTGGTCAATCGCAATTAGTGAGGGACGAGAGAATATATTATCATTGTAATCACTGTTAAGGGCTTAAGCACCCGAAGTTGAATAGAACATGTGTTTTGAAGTAATATTGTGTTTATAGTGTTTGTCCGTGGTTATATTGAATCAATCCATTGTTAGATTCCGCCTAATAACGAGTTTACGTAATATCACATTGAAAGATCCTTCTCCAGGAATTACAACAATGATGTAATCTTTGTTTTAATTTTTATCTTTAATATGAGTACCGGTTGAAAAACACAGTGATCAAAATCTCTAACAAAATGCATAGAAAAACCCAATTAAAAAACACAATGGACAATCAAATAACAAAATATAAGAAAACCCCACTAACATTTTTTTAGGTTTATATAATAATATGATATTTATATTAAACATAAAAAAAGTACTTGTTATTATGATAAAAAATATTTCTAAAAAAATATTGTATGAAAAAGTTATAGACGTTTTAAAGTGATGGAGAATTGGCATGTGACTTGCATGTGGAGAGAAAAGTCATCATAAGTGGGTTATTACCTTCATGCCCTTCTCATTAATTTTTATTCTTAAACTAATCTCCACAATCCAAATCTAAGATGAATGGATTAGATTTCTACTCAACATTCTCATTTTTGTTGTACTTTGTATTTTAACTTTACCCTAATAAAAAATGATTTATTAAAGTTTGAACATATATAGATTACAGAGAAACAACTAGTCTCAGCACCCCTTTATGGTTTTCTATTCAAGAATCGTAAGGAATTATTTTGATTCTATAATATATTTTTTCCACATCTTCTTGTATGAAAATAAGAAAAAGTAGGCCGTATACGTCACATATTTTTTGTGTATAGTTTTCTTTTAATTCTTCGGCCGCTTTGGTTTGGCCGATTGAGCGAACGAAATGGATGTCTCGTTCCATTTGCTGCAATGCGTATATATCGGCTAAACATGCATTGGCTTCGGTGGTAGCACGGATGGTAGCATGATGGTCCAGACTCTCGGTCCCAAAACGGTGTAACATATCTCGTAGTCGCTCCACGGCAGAACATGGTATTGTGACGGTCCAAAACCAAGCCATGAGGTGTTAAGGGTGTTTCTCGGATTAATTTTGTATGGTCTGGAGAATTGAAAAATTGAAGGAGGTCATTTTGTTTGAAAGAGTTGTTATTTTTGTTGAAAAGGTGATATTTTTTTGTTTAAGATAGTGGGTATATATTTAGCATTTTGGGTAATTTATTTTTTTGTTGGATTTAACCATTTGTCAACAGTCATATTAATAAAATATTATTACTTTCGTTTCCAATTAGGCGACAATTGTAACCCACCCCCCCCCCCTAAAAATAATCGTCAGGGGGCGGTGTTCATGATGAAATCTAGCATTATCGCCCTATTATACTTGGTCTAACAACCTTTTTGTTTCGGGATCAACAAACCTCAAACACCTAGCCACCATATCAACAAATGACACATTGTTTGTTGTTCTCGATCAAGATAAGTTATTGATCCCAATACCTCTTAAAGAAATATTTGAAAGACAAAATAGCAAAAGATGTTCTTTATGTTTGAACATTTTTTTCAATGGGTGTCCTTTAGCAAAATAAATAGCAGAAATCATAATACATGTTTCAAATTCCTTAACGAAATCCCCCCCCCCCCCAAATCGAAACCTTAAAACCCAAATCAACTCATTCTTTCTCTCTACACTATATCTTTATACCAGGAAACATCACCGGCCACATACCAAACTATGTCTGTGTAGGTAAGGGTTTTAGGAACCATCTCCAACCCCTTTTGTTTTCTATGTTTCATGTTTTCAGCCAAAATTGTCAACTTTTAGAAACCCTATAACGGAGATCTGTTCGATTTTACTTGCTCGACAGGTTTGAGAATTAAGTAAAGTAATTGAGAAATTAAATCAGCAGCGTTGTATATAAGCGCGACGTGCCGATAGTAGCAATCAACACTAAATTATGCACTAATTTGGTTGTTAGGGTTTTAATTCGAATACATGAGGCTCGAATAGAATGGGCAGATTGCATACCATATACGTGCATACAAGGGTCAACTCGATTACATAGTACACTCGATTACAGTATGGCTACTCGGTTACATTGTATCTTTGAGTACACAATACCTGAAACTACTATGCATGTTGTTATGCCATGATGACCCGAGTACTTAGGAACACCCGAACACAATTGTAATCTAATGAACATGAGTAATTGAGAATGATGAGTGTTAAAGATAAAATAATATTCTAAGTAAATTGTAATCTAAAACAATACCATTAGATTAGACCAGACTTTGCCAATTTTGGCTTAAATACAAATAGAACAAGTATTGATACGTGTAACTCATATACAGTTAGCAAAGCTCAATTAAAGAAGGGATTAATGATTAGCAAAGAAAAAAACAGGATCCAGGTGAGTTTCTAGCCCCATTTCCTTGTTATATTTTCGGGGTTGTGTGCATACTCGATGTGATAGTTAATAAACTTACCTTAAATGGTAAGTGTATGCCACGTATGATTTATGTGATAGATATTATGCTATGAATGTGAAGGAAAGATTGTCGGTACGTGAATGATCTTCGGATATTACACCTATTGACAAGGGAGGTAAGTATATGAAAGATGAATGTGTATGATATATATATATACAACATATGAATATGTATGAATGATTAAAGAAAGTATATGTATGTTATGAGTATGAAAAGACATTATGTACGAAAATGAAAAGTAAGGGATCAGACCCTAATAATATCTTAGATAGAGAAGAAAGGGATCAGACCCTAATAATATCTGAGCTAGAGAAGAAAAGAGGGATCAGACCTACTAATATCTGAGATAAACAAGAAAGGGATCAGACCCTAATAATATCTGAGATAGACAAGGAAAGAGGGATCAGACCCTAATAATATATGAGAAAGAAATAGACAGTAACTATATAGTATGAAAGTAATAAAGTATGAAATTATGTAATGATTGTGAATTAGTAAGTAATTATTATGTATCTTTGGATGCATGATTGAAGGTAAGTGTATGTATTATATAATGTATGATTAACTAGAACTTACTCAGCGTAGCTGACTTTTAGTATGCACGCAGGTGATTAGGATGAGACAGCTGGCTTGAGCGGAGACACGTGGCGGAAGAATAAGAGTCTGGAATCTGAAGATTTATGATGTTTTATAATTAATGTTTTGATTTTATAGGACAAGATGAATGTTTAAGACATGTTATGAAATAATATTTAATGTTTTATGAAAGTTTTAGTTTTCCGCGAATGTTTTCTGATATATAGAACTGTGTTTATGAGTAAATCCAACAACCAAATGTAGGGCACCGGTAACGGGGCCTTACAAGTTGGTATCAGAGCAAAGTTCAAGAGATTTAAGCATCCTACATGCTTAGACTCGAACAGAGAATGAGATTATAGTAAGAAAAGAAAGAAGATGTCAGTTAAAGATAGCCGTGTGTCACTCAAGCAAGCTCAGTAAAGGTAAAGTGTATGGTTAAATAATGAATGTTAGGAAGGATGTGTGGATAGTAGGGATAGGATTAATTGATTGCTTGATTGATTAACTATATGAAAGTAGAACCTAGCACAAATAGACTCATAAAGGGAAGTGTATAGGACACGGAAAGTAACGTGATCAGCTAATCACAGTTGGCCACTGTTATTACCTGTTAGCCTTACTATCCTTGTACTAAATAGTTCCTTGAGTGATGACATTTGTGTTTTCCCTTTTTTGAATACGATGGTTGTAGCTAGAGAAGTTTTGAGAGTAGGAGGTCGCACTGGACGTCGAGGCAGGCCTCGTCGTGTCCGGAAACCTTCGGTAGAAACAGCTTCCAACATTGGAGACGAAGGAAGCGCAGCTGGACGAAACCCGAGCAATAACGAAGGGTATCAACTTGACCCTGCAATCCAAGCAGCCATAGTTCAAGCTGTAGCCGCTGCTGTGAAGAACTTGTGTCCTGAAGGGTCTACAAGAAGCCAGGGAAGAGTTAACAAGTCTGGGGAGAAGAGTAAGAAGGATGATGAGAGAGAGAACGAGGACTCTAGTATGGTTAATTCAGTGAAGGTTGATGATAGGAAAAGAGGCCGAGGTGGGTGCAACTATAAGTCCTTCAAATGTTGTGACCCGCCGAAGCTAAATGGTTTGGGAGACGCAATCGCTACTCTCCAATGGATAACCGCGATGGACAAGGTTATCCAAATCAGCGAATGCCGTCCCGACCAAGCTGTGGGTTATGCTACCCAATCTTTTGGTGATGAGGCCATGTACTGGTGGGAATCTGTTAAACAGAGGAAGACCCGGGAAGAGATAAAAGCTATGAGGTGGGATGATCTGAATGAATTGGTGATGATTAGATATTGTGCGGATGCAAAGGTTGAAAGGTTTAAAATAAAGTTCTTGAGTCTGAAGGCGGGTTAGATGACACACCGCGAATACACCACTGAATTCAACCGTATGTCAAGGCTGGTGCCAGACATGGTGAACACCGAGGCCAAGCGGATCAAGTACTAATAGACCTAGTACTTTTGATTCTACTGCAGGGCTCGCAGAAATGGTCTTTGACGACTTGGCGGCAGATGATGTGGTGGCGGAAGAAGAGAAAGATAAGAAGTTGGTCACTCCTTCTAAACGACCCGGTACTCAATTGTGGAACCCTAAGAACAAGCAGCCGAGAGTTTGGGAGAAGAGGTCGTGTAAGACCTGTGGAAAGATGCATGGGGGTGAGTTCAAGTGGGGTAAAGGATCTGATGTTTGTTATAAGTGTGGTAAGGCTCATGGTGGAGAATGCAAGATTGGGTCGAATGCCTGTTATAAGTGTGGAAAAGTGGGACATTATGCTCCCGATTGTATTGCAAAACCCGCATGTTACAAGTGTGGTAAGCCGGGCCATTTTGCTAAGGAATGCACCGATGGTGGGACCGGAGGGAGTGGAAAGAATGATGCTGATCAGACTAGGCCAAGGAGCAGAGCTTACATGTTAAACTAGGAACAATCCAAGCAGATTCTAGATGTTGTCACAGGTATGTTTCTGGTAAACGGTGTTTCCGCTTCAGTATTATTTGATTCGGGTGTGAACAAAAGTTTCGTAGCCACCCCATTTAGTAAATTAGCTTACATGAAATGTTGCCGAGTGTTTGAAACTTTTATAGTAGAAACCGCTAGTGACACATCGGTTAAAATAATGAAAATGAAAAAGGACTGTAAGATAGAGTTAGAGGGACATGAGTTCCCTGTAACTTTGTATGTTATAACCTTAGGAGGGTTCAATGTGGTTTTGAGAATGGATTGGTTTTCTGAGTATGAAGCTCAGATAGTGTGTAAGAGTAGGATAATAATGTTAAAGTCCTTGGATGGTAGTGTGGTGACGGTTTATGGTGATAAGGAAAGTCCTGGGCTGAATGTCATTTCGATGATAAAAGCCGAGGGTTTGTTAAGGCGAGGGTACGGTGCCTACCTAGCGTATGTTGTCAACGCTACGGCCGAGACAAAATAAATGAAAAATGTCCCTATTGTGCGCGACTACCCTGAAGTATTCCCTGAGGATCTTCCAGGGTTGCCACCGGAGCGAGAGATAGAATTTCAGATAGATTTAGTACCAGGAGCCTAGCTCGTTGCGAAAGCACCTTAACATTTAGCGTCGTCCGAGATGAAAGAACTGATGTCCCAACTTCAAGAACTTCTCGACAAAGGTTTTATAAGACCTAGTGTTTCCCCATGGGGCGCACCGGTGTTGTTCGTGAAGAAGATGGGTGGAAGTATGAGAATGTGCATAGATTATCGCGAGTTGAACAAGCTTACGGTAAAGAATAGATATCCTTTGCCAAGGATTGACGATCTGTTTCACCAACTGCAAGGTTCAAGTTGGTTCTCTCGAATAGATCTCAGATCAGGATATCATCAGCTGAAGGTGAAAGAGGCAGACATCCCTAAGACAGCGTTTCGGATGCGGTATGAACACTATGAGTACCTCGTGATGTCATTCGGTCTAACAAATGCTCCTGCCGCATTTATGGATATGATGAATAGGGTGTGTCAGCTGATGTTGGATTAGTCAATTATCGTCTTCATTGATGATATATTGATTTATTCAAAGAACGATTCTGATCATGCCGAGCATCTGAGAGAGGTATTGGAGACTCTGAAGAAAGAGAAGTTGTATGCTAAGTTTTCGAAATGCGCGTTCTGGTTGCGAGAAGTGCAATTTCTATGTCACGTGATTAATCCTGAAGGGATTACCGTGGACCCAGCTAAGATTGAGTCGATAACGAACTGGAAGACTCCTCAGAATCCGACTGATATACGAAGCTTCTTAGGGTTAGTTGGCTACTATAGAAGATTCGTCGAAGGTTTCTCCAAGATTGCCGCACCATTGACCAATATGACCCGAAAGTCGGTAGTATCCAGTTGGGGTAAGTTCCAAGAAGAGGCTTTTAAGGAATTAAAGAAAAGACTCACGCAAGCTCCAATCCTTGCTCTACCCGATGGTGACGAGGATTTGGTTGTTTGTACTGATGCTTCGCATCGTGGGTTAGGTTGCGTGTTGATGCAACGAGAAAAAGTGATAGCTTATGAGTCTAGACAGGTTAAAGTCCACGAGAGTACTTATCCAACGCATGATTTAGAGCTAGCAACAGTAGTACACGCTCTTTAGATATGGAGACATTACCTGTATGGTACCAGGTGTACTATTTACACAGATCATAAAAGTTGGAAGTACTTCTTCGAATAGAAAGAGCTGAATATGAGGCAGAGAAGATGGTTAGAGTTGATAAAGGATTACAACTGTGACATTAAGTGCTATCCTTGTAAAGCTAACGTGGTCGCCTACGCGCTAAGTCGTAAGAATGAGGAAGTCATTGCAACAGTGAAGTCATACTAGTTGATTATGAAATCAAGTCTATTTGAAGAAATCATCAAAGTGCAATCAGAGGTGCTGGCAGATGAAGGGCTAGTGAAGAAAGAAAGGATTTTCGGTCAGCAAGACGAATTGATGGAAAACACGCATGGTGTTAAGACTAGTTTTGACCGTATGTGGATTCCACGCCATGAAAATCTTAGAGGTCAAATCTTAGATGAAGCTCATAAGTCAAGGTATTCAATTCATCCAGGAACTACTAATATGTACCAAGATTTGAAACGTGATTATTGGTGGCCAAGGATGAAGAATGACGTAGTAGACTACGTTAG
Organism: Bidens hawaiensis; assembly: GCF_021521415.1. Taxonomy (NCBI): domain Eukaryota; kingdom Viridiplantae; phylum Streptophyta; class Magnoliopsida; order Asterales; family Asteraceae; genus Bidens; species Bidens hawaiensis. Next base: position 224,654 of record NW_027495532.1, on the reverse strand, counting down.
TAAATGCTTAACTTGTTTACAAGTCAAAGCTGAACACCAGAAGCCTTATGGGAAGATGTAGCCTTTAGAGATACCAAAATGGAAATGGGAACACATCACCATGGATTTCATAACTAAGCTACCCCGTACAGCTAAACATCATGATACCATTTGGGTGATTGTGGACCGTTTGACCAAAAGTGCTCGCTTTCTGCCTATACGAGAGGCTATCTCGTTAGAAACGTTAGCAAGTTTGTTCATCAAGGAGTTCGTGACTAAACATGGAGTGCCACTGTCGATCATGTCTGATAGAGATACTCGTTTTACTTCGAGGTTCTGAAAGAAGTTCCATAAAGCTATGGGAAGGAGGTTGAACATCAGTACGATGTATCATCCTCAAACAGATGGACAATCTGAAGGACGATCCAAACCCTTGAGGATATGCTATGTGCTTGTGTTTTAGACTTTGGAGGAAGTTGGGATGATCATCTGCATATGCCAGAGTTCTCCTATAACAACAGCTACTATTCAAGAATGGGTATGCCACCATTCTAAATGTTGTATGGGAGACGTTGTATAACTCCTGTATGTTGGGGAGAGATTGGTCAGAAAGAGCTTGGAAGTTTGGAAGTTGTTCAAGAAACCTTGTAAAGTTTGATCAGATCAAGGCAAGAATGAAAGCTGCACAAGACCGTCAAAAGTCGTATGCTGATAAGAGGAGACGACCGATTGAGTTTAATGTTGATGACAATGTGATGCTCAAGGTCTCACCTTGGAAGGGAATTATTCATTTTAGGAAAAGAGGAAAGTTGAGTCCAAGGTACATTGGACCGTTTAAGATTGTGGATCGTGTGGGTGAAGTAGCTTACAAGCTGGATTTACCCGAAGAGTTAGAAGGAATTCATTCAACCTTCCATGTTTCTCATCTGAGAAAATGTCTAGCCGATGACACGTCTCACGTGCCATTAATGGACATTGAGGTTGATGAACAGTTGAACTACATTGAGCAACCGACAGAGATTGTTGATTGCAAGGAGAAGATACTTCGCCACAGGGTTATACCTTTAGTGAAAGTGATATGGAAGCATCGCAAGGGTTCTAATGCTACTTGGGAATCTGAGGATGAGATGCGCAAGTTTTACCCGAATCTGTTCATGTAATAGTTAGGTTTCGGGGATGAAACCTCTTTAAGGAGGGAAGACTTGTAACATCCTACTTTCGATATGAATTAATAAAATAAATTTCATTTATTTTATAGTGTGCCGTTTATCGGTTTAAATAAATAAACTAATAGAATGTGGGCTTGAACTTTAAAAGATGGAATAAGAGATGGAATGGGCCTTAGGAACATAGGCTTAAGGGAGTATAAATACCCCTTAAACCCTAATCTTTTCCATTTTTATCCATCTCTACATCATAGCCTACACCTTGAAAAACACACACAAACACCATCCTATATCCCGAGCTAATATCCGAAGGTGGAAACCCGAACCCGTTGGTGCCAGAACGTGTGATGAACCAAACCTACATCAAGACTAGCTCGTGTTCGCAAACCGACTCGTTTAAAGTACGTGTATAACGAGAACTTGTTCATTAAGTTCGGATTCGTCTAGAAATCATAGATCTATTTGAGTATGGTGATAACGAATCTAATGCAACAAATCGTACTGATATCCGTTAACGTCTGATGGGGTAATTGATTGATTAATAAAGCGGGTTAAGAAATGAACAAATCGCACCCTCTAAAACCCGATGTTTGAATGAATGGATGATTAGGTTTTGTTAGAACTGAGATTGCGAGTCTATTGGTACCAAAATCATGTTGTTTCATCATGATTTGAAGGGTTAATTTCGTATATGGGGGTCTGTTGACCGATTATGTTCATATTGATTTTGACTTTGACTTCTAAGTCAATGTCTGGATAAAGATTGATGCAATTCGTTATGATAAGATAACAAATTAGTTCACCCATTTGTTATGTCCAAATAACGAATCAGTTCACACGTTCGTTATGTTAAGATAACGAAGTAGCTCACCCAGTTCGTTATGTTAAGACAGTGAATCAAGTGATTCGTTACTTACCCAATTCGCCATGTTAAGATAACGAACCAGAATAACGAATCAGCTAACGAACTAGGATAACGAATTAGATCATGTAAGATAACGAATCAGGTGATTCGTTAATCACTAATTCGCTAAGATAAGGTAACGAATAAAGCCATGTTCTGATAACGAATTAGACCATGAATCAGGCTATGTTCATATAACAAATTAGGCTTAATTCGTTATAGCAAACAAGTAGGCGAAGTAGATAATAAATTAAAATCCTAATGGAAAATGTGTTAAGACGGTTAATGAAAATAAAATTTTTCCAAGCTGACCTGGCAGCTTAACCCCAGCCAAGGGCCTGCCCCTTGGACCCCGTTAGGGGCTGCCGCCCCTAGAATCCCGCTGCCAGGGGCACTGCCCCCGGACCCCTGTTCGTTGTGGGTTATAATTAAACTAGAAACGCGATACGAGTAGTGATAGTTAATTGATACGTGTAATTGTTATACAGTCAATCGCTCACAGCTAAAGAGGGGAATAACCGTAAATGGTGAACGTAACCGCATTCAGGTGAGTTTCTAGCCCCATTCCTTGTTATGTTTTCGGGGCTGTGTGCATACTCGATGTGATAGTTGGGGGGTGTTTGGCTAAGCTTTTTCTTTTTGCTTTTTTGCTTTTGGAGGGGTAAAATGTCCAAAGTACCCCTCCAAAAGCTCCAAATTAAAGCTTTTTTGCTTTTTGGAGGGGCATTTTGGACATTTTACCCCTTCAAAAGCAAAAAAGCAAAAACAAAAAGCTTAACCAAACACCCCCTTAATACACTTACCTTAAAGGTTAAGTGTATGACATGTATGATTTATATTTTATTTATGTATGCATATTTTGAATGTGAATGAAAGCTTGTCGGTATGTAAACGATCTTCGGATATTGCACGTATTGACAAGGGAGGTATGTATATGATAGTTGTATGTGTATGTTAGATATATGTATAACATATGAGTATGTATGAATGATAAAAGAAATTATATGTATATTACGGGTATGTAAAGACAGTATGTACGAAGATGAAGAAGTAAGGTATCAGACCCTAATAATATCTAAGATAGAGAAGAAAGGGATCAAACCCTAATAATATCTGAGATAGAGAAGAAAGGGATCAGACCCTAATAATATATGAGATAGACAAGAAAGGGATCAGACCCTAATAATATCTGAGATAGACAAGAAAGGGATCAGACCCTAATAATATCTGAGGTAGACAATGGAAAGGTGGATCAGACCCTAATAACATCTGAGATAGAATGTTCAGTAAGTATATAGTATGAAAGTAATAAAGTATAAATGTGTGTATGAAATTATTTAATGATAGTAAGTTAGTAAAGTAATTATTATGTATCTTTGGATGTATAATTAAATGTAAGTGTATGTATTGTATGATGTATGATTAACTAGAACTCACTCATCGTAGCTGACTTTTAGTATGCACGCATGTGAGTAGGATGAAGTAGCTATCTTGAGCGTGGACACATGGCAGAAGAATAAAGGTCTGGCATCTGAAGACGCATGATTTTTTATATTTTAATGTTTAAATTTTGAAAGACAAGAATGTTTTAAGACATGTTATGAATTACTATTGTAATGTTATGAAAGTTTCATATTCCACGTAAAGTTTTAATTAACTCTGATATTTAGAACTGTGTTTATGAGTAAATCACACGCCCAATTTGAGAAACCGGTAACGAGGCCTTACAAGTTGAACCTAACGAACTTATAGTTATGAACGGTTCATAAAATAAACCCTAGATCTAGTTATGAACATTTTCAAGCTTAAAGGTCCAAACTTTACGTATACTTGGGTCGAGTTTTGGCCTAAAACGGTTAGGGAAATGATTTTGGGTTAATGCCTAACCTTAGTACAAGTTTAGATGACAAAACGCATGGTGATATTTGTAGTAGAGGACTAACCCGAAACCAACAACCGTCCGAACACAATGAAGACCATCAGGTCGTTCGGTTACATCAAGTAAACTCGATTACATGGGGTATCCGATTATACTAAGGGAATTTGATTATAATGCCAAAATTTATCACATTAGACTCGATTACATTTATGTTCGCTTACAATTATACTCGCTTACATGTGGGTCGATTACAATGGACTCAATCATAATAAAGGACTCGGTTACAAGATGTAATCGATTACATTGTTAACTTGATCATTTGGCATCAGTCGATCACATTGGATACTCGATTACACAGATTTCGATCACAATACAATCGCTTACAATGGATCAGTCGATCACTTGAAGAACTCGCTTACATATGCCCAATTCGGTCACAATGACAATTCGATTACATTATACAGTCGCATATAATGATTAATCGATTACATTGAGACACTCAATTACTATGGGCAATTCGAATAATATCCTTATATTCGGTTACTTGAGTCAGACGCATACAACCATAGACTCGCTTATAATCTTGCTAATCGCATACAAGATGCTAACTTGATTACATCATCAAGTTCGATTACAATGATGGAACTCAAATACAAGGCATGACTCGCTTACATGCTTGCATTCGAATACATGAGGCTCGAATAGAGAGAAGATTGCATACCATATACGTGCATACAAGGGTCAACTCGATTACATAGTACACTCGATTACAGTATGGCTATTCGGTTACATTGTAGCTTTGAGTACACAATACCCGAAACCACTATGCATGTTGTTATGCCATGATGACCCCAGTACTTAGGAACACCCGAACACAATTGTAATCTAATGAACGAGAGTAATTGGGAATGATGAGTGTTAAGGATAAAATAATATTCTAAGTTAATTGTAATCTAAAACAATACCATTAGATTAGACCAGACTAAGCCAATTTTGACTGAATTACAAATAGAACAAGTATTGATGCGTGTAACTCATATACAGTTAGCAGAGCTCAGTTAAAGAAGGGTTTAACGATTAGCGGAGATAGAATTAGGATCCAGGTGAGTTTTTAGCCCCATTTCCTTGTTATGTTTTTGGGGCTGTGTGCATACACGATGTGATAGTTAATACACTTACCTTAAATGGTAAGTGTATGCCACGTATGATTTATGAGATAGATATTAAGTTATGAATGTGAATGAAAGCTTGTCGGTAGCTGAACGATCTTCGGCTATTGCACGTATTGACAAGGGATCAGACCCCAATAATATCTTAGATAGAAACGGACAGTAACTATATAGTATGAAAGAAATAAAGTATGAAAATATGTAATGAAAGTGAATTAGTAAGTAATTATTATGTATCTTCGGATGCATGATTGAAGATAAGTGTACGTATTGTATGATGTATGATTAACTAGAACCCACTCAACGTATCTGACTTTTAGTATGCACGCTGGTGAGTAGGATGAGACAGCTGGTTTGAGCGGGGACACGTGGCGGAATAATAAGTGTCTGGCATTTGAAGACTTATGATGTTTTATAATTAATGTTTTGATTTTGAAGGACAAGATGAATGTTTTAATACATGTATGATTAATATGTAATGTTTTATGAAAGATTTAGTTTTCCGCAAATGTTTTAATTGACTCTGATATTTAAAACTGTGTTTATGAGTAAATCCAACAACCAAAGGTAGGGCACCAGTAACGGGGCCTTACATGTTGGATTTGTTTATATGATTAGATGTAGGTTATAAAGTTTAGGTAAAGGTTCTTTCTGTGTAGGTACATATCTTTCTGTGTGTAGTTATAGTTTGTTCAGTGTAGGTATATTTTCACTTTATTTTTAGACTTGATTTATTAAGGGTTTTATATTATATTGTATTTTGTTTTATAGTATATATTGTAATGTGTTTATGTTTCTCCACGTACAATTAAGAATTTAATAATCAATGTGGATCATCCTGTTTATTTTGGTATACTTTAGTTTTATATAATTCCTATTTATTTTTTGTATATTAGTTGAGTAGTGTAGGTGTGTTAGTATCCGGTTTATTTTTGTGTATATTTTTATATCCATTTTGTACTTTTTGTATAGTTGTTGTGGGGTTGTGTATTATTTTTGTATTGTTGCTAAAAACATTTATACTATTGTTAGTTGAGCTATGTATGTATGTGTTTTAATGTATAGGTAAATTATTATGGCAATTGTTTGAAATTATGTTAAGTATGTTGATTGTGTAGATATAGAATGGATATGTAGGTGTGGTATGCATGTGTTGGCTGTGTACGTAAATTATTATGGTAATTGTTTGAAAGTAAGTTGTGTATGTTGGTTGTGTAGGTGCAGTATATGTGCTTGGAGATATGTATACATTGGCTGTATATGTGTATGAATAAGTTGTTTGAAAGACAGTTGAGTATGTTTGTTGTGTAGGTAATGAATGTCTACGTAGGTGTAGTGTATATGTGTAGGTATATGTATATGTTGGCTGTGTAGGTATAAAATTATGTGTAGGTCTAATTGTGTATAAATGGAGAGTAAAATTGTGTAGCGATCTTTTTAGTTTGTGTACATATTGATTATGGGTTGTAACTTTGGTAAATATCGGTTTTGAATACTAACTTCATTTTTTAGAAATCTAGTTATTTGTAATAATTACATTTTTGAAACAATATGTAGGAATTTGTACATCATCAAGGAAACGAACAAACGAACAGTCGGGATAACGGGCCAAAATTGATTAAGTACACGTTAAATCGGTTTCAGTTAACACCAAAATTTTAGTGTTCATTGTTTGAGTTTCATAAAGTTGATGAATAAAATACGAGTAGAAACTATATCATAAAAAGACAATAAAATAATTTAGGAAATTTAAGCTATGATTTAAGTATATGTAAGTGTAGTCGCTAATACGTAATCTCTGTGCGGGGATCTTAGAAATTTGTGTGTATAGGTGTTGGTATTTTTGTATGTATCTTTGTGTAGGACGTATACATGTCAATGTGAAATATTGGTATTTTTGAATGTATACCTTATATTATAATTCATGTGGACAAATTTATTCATCGACTTTTGTTGATGTTAAACAGACTAAAAGAACTATGGAATTGAAAAAACTGTATCGAGGTTGGAAGCTAAACTTTGGTATCTTTTGATAAGGCACATGGAGATGACAGATGTACACAAGAACAAAATCACAAGATTAGAACTGTGGGTTTACAGTATAGGCGACTAAACAAAACCAACATAAGTTGAGCTTAAGAAAAAAAATGTGCTGCAAGGATTCTAGTTTATAACATAAACATCGAAGAATATGATACTGATGATGTTAATGAATCGAAAGCAAACAAGAAATAAACATGTTATGTAGGAGCACAATGAGTATAAGTGTTTGAAATAATAACGATTAAAGTAAACGTAAGAGTATTTTGTTTGGTTTATATTGTATGATATATGTATAATGGAATTTTATACAATTATGATGCTCTTATATTTTTAAGTTACTTTTATATGCAAGTTGTAATATGAAATTTACAAATTTACGCTTTTATATAAATTAAATGTAAAACTAAAAGAAAATTTATGATTGGTTATAATGGCTTCTCGCACTTCTCGATGTAAAAATACTTCTGAAATGAGCCAATACATACACACACATATATATAAGGGATGGTTCAAGAGAGAAATAATATTACTGCAAGAAATGCGAGTAATGAATATGGGCTACTAGTTTTGTTTTAAGTTTTAATTGTTTAAAGCTAAATAAATAAAGTATTAATCATTCTCTTTCTTCAACTAATATAACTAATAAACCATAATACTTATCTACTTAATTGATATAACTAATTAAATTATTATGATTGGAAATATTAAGAACTCATTTATTTTTATAACTTATTTTTTATGTCTTGAATTTTTATCCTACACAAGTATAATTTATTCATACATTAAAATTTCTTTCTTTCCAAAACTAATTTCTTCCAACTCAATATATTAATATCCATCAACACATACTTACACTATAATGAATAATACCAAAAAAAACTATGTTACATGTGTTTGCGTTAGATATCAACAAAAAACATACAACCTACACAAAAACGTATAATCTACACTAGTTCTAAGAATAAGACAACATATAACCTACACACGAAAAACATATAACATACACACAAAATTCATCATCAATAAAATACACACGCACACGAAAACATATAACCTACACACGGAAAAAATATAACCTACACAAGAAAGTATTATCTTACACAAATACAATTTATTCATACATTAATTTCTTTTTATTCAAAACCAATTTTTTCAAACTCAACATATCAATATTCATCAACACGTAGTTACATTGTGATTAATAATACAAAAAACTATCTTACACATTGTAAGGCCTCGTTACCGGTGCCCTACTTTGGACGTTGGATTTACTCTTAAACACAGTTCTAAATATCATAGTTAATAAAAACTTTCACGAAATAATATAAAAGTCAACTATTCATTACAAACATCTATAACTTGCCTTTCAAAAACATAACATAAAACATAGTATTTAAACATCACGGCAAATCTCCAGATGCCAGCTTCTTCGGATCCTGTCATGTGTCTTCCTCAAGCCAACTGTCTCAGTCAATTAGCCTGCGTGCATACTAAAAGTCAGCTACGTTGAGTGAGTTCTAGTTAATCATACAACATTCAATACATTCATAACTACGTACTTCCATATGTACTTCATACTTTCATAATTCGCTCATAATATACATACTTACCTTCATACTTTATTATAAATTCTACTTTACATTATTCTATTCTGTCTCGGATATTATTAGGGTCCGGTCCCTTTTTCTGCCTCATATATTATTAGGGTTCGGTCCCTTTTCTGCCTTGAGTATTATTAAGGCTCAGTCCCTTTCTGCCTCGAGATTTATAAAGGGCTCGGTCCCTTTTCTACCTTGAGTATTATTAGGGCTCAGTCCCTTTCTTCTGTACCTGGCTATCTCTTACATTCCTTCATAACATACATACGTACCATTCGTACATTATGCATAACATTATAACTTGACAGTACGTGCAATATCCGAAGATCGTTCGTGTACCAACAAGCAATCATTCATACTTTATATACGTATCATTCATATCTCCAAACTATCACCCGACGGTACATGCAATATCCGAAAATCGTTCACGCACCGTCAAGCATTCATCTATACATAATCATATAAGGCATACACTTACCATTTAAGGTAAGTGTATTAACTAATCAGATCGAGTATGCACACAGCCCCGAGAACATAACAAGGAATAAGGCTAGAAACTCACTTGAACTCGATTACGTTCACCGTTAATTGTTATTCCATACCTTAGCTGTGCTCGACTAACTGTATAACAATTACACGTATCAATTTAACTATCACTACTCACATCGCGTTTCTAGTCTAGTTATATCCCTTAACGAACGGGGGTTCGGGGGCAGCGCCCCTAGCAGCGGGGTCTAGGGGCGGAAGCCCCTATCAGGGTCCAAGGGGCAGAGCCCCTGGCTGGGGTCGAGCTGCCAGGTCAGCTTGGAAAAATTTTATTTCCATTAACTGTCTTATCACATTTTTCATTAGCATTTTGAATCATTAATTAATTTACTAACTTAAAAGTTCAAGGGCTTCTTTGTAATTAAATCATTCTTTTTCTAAGTTTAGGGACCATTCTGTCCTTTTGTTAAACTTCTAGTTCGTTACATTACTCTTAACGAATTGGCTTAACTTAGCGAACTGGTCCTTGTAACGAATTGAACCCTTTAACGAACTAGTTATTAAACGAATTGGACCTTATAACGAACTGGTCCTTTGACGAATCAGTTCATGTAGCGAATCAGTGCGCGTAACGAATTGGATATTCTAATTTGTTTTCTCTTTTAACGAATGGTCATGGCGAATCAGAAGCTAGTTCGTTATTTTATCCTCAACGAATCACTTGACGAAATGCTTCTAATTCGTTAACTCCCCGTTAACGAATTACCTCTAATTCGTTAACTTCCCATTAGCGAATTAGGGTTAGGCATCTTTTACCTCGTATTAACTTTTCCGGCGCCGTCGCCGGAAAACCGCGGATTCACCGGAAAAACGAGTTTTAACTCATTTTTCACCATTTTTCGTCCCGTTCGATCCAGATCTGAGCTAGGGTGATCTCTAAGCTCATCTTAGGTCCGGCTTATACCCGATTCCATCCGGATCTCGTGACTTAACGGTTTAACGGTGTCGGCTCGTCGTTTCGTGACTATATCTAATGGGTTTAAGCTCATACAATATCATACTAATATTACCTTGGATCGGGATCGGTTTTCCTTGGTAATTTCAGCTAGAGAGAGAGAGAGAGCTAAGTGTGTGTTTTGGTGGTGTATGGAATATGTGTAAATAAATGAAAAATGGGTAATTAAGGTTTATATAATTATGGATCATTGGCTTAAGCCCATGGTCTTTTCCTTCTTTCATTCATGACCCAAGTCCATAACCCATATCCATTTTACCCGACACTAGCCCGACTCATAATAATCCATATTCTCATTTTATTAACCGAAACTAGAAAAAATGGATGTTACACACATGTTTGCATTAAATGTCAATAAAAATATACAACCTACATAAAAACATAGAACTTACACTTGTTCTAAGAATAAGAAAACATATAACCTACATACGAAAAACATATAACTTACGCATGTGTAGGATATGTGTATCTTTGTGCAGTTTATATCATTGTTGATGTCGAATTACATATGTAAGTTGTATGCTTTTTGTATGTTGTACGTTTGTATTGCTCAAAACAAGTGTATGTTGTATATTTATTATTTACATTTAATGGACACATTTGTATGATATTTTTTTTATTATTATTTATGAAAATAATTATTATAGGCATATTAATTGAAAAAAAATATTATGTTTTGATATTTAGTGTTAAAAAACATGTTGATATATGCTAATAAATTGAGTGGAAATTATTTGTCCAATATAAAGAAATAGTATTATATGAATAAATTGTATTTATGTTGAATAAAATGAAAAATGTGTAAATAAAAAATAAAACTAAAGTAGTGTTTTTATCTTTTAATTATGATAGTTAAATTAGTTTGATATAAAACATACAGGCGATCTTTGGCATTCAACTTTCTCTATCCTCCGGCGAATCTCAGCGTTCCCATTGGTTTCATCAAGTCATCTCCGGCGGACCTTTCCTCTCCCTAACCAGCTTCCTCTGGCATTAGTTATTGCTTCGGTTTAATATGTAACGGTTAGCGTTTTCAACCGTCATCTAAATTCTATTTCATTACTTTACTGTAATTGAACTGCAATCATAGGGACATGACATCGCAATTGTTCAGCGACCATGGGGTCTTTGACGGTGTTGATGGCGCATATCGATTGCACCGGGGTGACTATTAGGGTTCACATCATATTCTTGAGGTAATAGGCGTTTGGATGTTTGGTTAATTTGTTCTATTTTATGGTATGTGTTCTGCTTTGATTTAATTTATGTTTTTAGTTGTATTTTGCTTTTACAATATATGTTCTTTTAATTCGAAACATTTGTTCTTGAATTGGTTGAAGCTGAATGTGGTGATAACATAAATTGGCTTATACATAGCTGAAGACCAACAAAATGGATTGAGATGATCATAATAATAGAAGTTTTGTTAAAGAGATTATCCCATTAAAGGCGTACTCAAGGTTTTCAATTGAAGATAAGGAGAAACACATGTTTCTAGACCAACCATTGTTACACTTGGAATCAAGAATTCACTTAGAGGAAACAAGAAAATTGGTGCTGATAATAATAATAATAATAATAATAATAATAATAATAATAATAATATTTTTTGGTACTTTCTTCGAATAATATTCAGATTGGTAGACCCAGGTTCAGCCACCACATCTGCTTACATTTAAGAAACAAAGAAGATGTTGGTCAATCGAGTTGCATAGACGTTTGGCAACGCGCTGCAACAACTTGGTGGCTCGAAAGGTTAGACTTTAATAAGTTGATATTCAATTGATTGTAAACATGTTAGTTTCATGAGTATTCTAGATCAGAATTGGTTGCATGAAAAATTGTGTAATTTTGCTTTGCCAAATTTGTGACACGTACTATTATTATTTGTTTTGGTTAATATTAGAAAATTTATATATATATATATATATATATATATATATATATAAATCATGATAAAATTAACTAAAAGATAAACGAACCGGATTCGCCTTAGGCTCACTCGAGCCTAAAAATAGTCATGTTCAATAAACGAGACCGACCTATCGATTTCGAGTAGGCTTGCGAACTTAAATGAGCCCAATATTTATATAATTTTTATTTAGTGTTTTATATTTTCGAAATAATAGTTATTATATATAAATATGATATAAATAACTAATGTTAAACAAGTCGGATTCGGGCTTCTTTAACTTTAACGACATTAGGCTCAACTCAAGCCTAAAAATAAGCTCGTTTATCAAACAAGCTCATTATTTATTTAATTGTATTTGATGTTTTAAGTATACTTTTACCGAATGATAATTAATATACATAAATTATGATAAAATTAACTAAATGATAAACGGCCCAAATTGAAGCTCCTGTAAGTTAAACAAGCTGGGCTTAGCTCGAGCCTAAATTAAGCTTGTTCAATATACGAGACTAACTTATCGAGCTTGAGTAGGTTTGTGAGCCTAAACAAGCCAAGATATTTCTATAATTTTTATTTAATGTTTTTTACAACTTTGACTTGCTTGAGCAAAATCTGCTAGCTTAAGGTGCTTTAAGATTGAGAATCTTGATAATTAATCAGAATCATATTTTCATGGAGGGAATAATATTTGGCCTTTCATCTCCGATTTGTTTCAGATTTTATGTGAAATTTTGAATACATTGTATATCATTTATGTGGTAGATTGTTGGGGCCGAAAGACCACTTTTAATGTTGGCTGCTGAGCAAATATTTATTGTTGGTGAAAAGGAAATGAGCAACTTCAACATCCAATTGGTAGGCAAGTGTTACTCTATTTTTTGTTCTGGTGCCCAAGTTGGCGCCGTTTTCAGCAGTCTTTATCTAGGTAACACTGCATTTCTTTTTTAACTTGGTTACCTTTTTCAAGAAAACCAATAAGTATGTTTATAAAGATTTAATTTACGCACAAATCTACCTAATGAAATGTGATTAACTAGGATTGCATCAATGTAAACAAGCAAAAGTGACCCGTCCCACTCAGTAGCAAGATAAGTGAAATGAAACTAAAATATGGAAACCAATACCGAAACTAATAACCGAATAAATCGAAACCAAACCAAAATGAAAATTGGGTTAAGTGTAAATAATTTGTTAATGTCATGCTACTGTAGAATATAAATATATAGTCTTTGTTTAATTTAAAAGAATGTTATTTTGTTTATATGTGTTTTGGCAGTAAGGTTAGGGCAAATGGTTTAACTGTGATCTTTTGTTATGCTTATACTTGGGAAATGACAACCTTCCGCTACAGCAGATTGAATTGCTAATATTTATTGAAGAATTCTGAGTAAGTTTCTTTAATTAACACTATATTATATGAGTAAATGGATTGTTACTTTTTTCTTACTATAAATGTTTAAGTGATTTAGGAAATGCAGCTGTGTCCGCTACATTGGTTTCACATATTGTGCTGTTAAAAGAATCCGAGTTAACATACCTTCACATTCAAGATCTATGGGAGACACTTTAGTACGCTTATCATGCGAAAGACCACCAGAACTGTTAGTCTCTTTGGCTCAACTGGAACTACAAAACTTCATTCTAAAAACTAACGTAAGTACGTGAACACTGTTAAATATTTTTTCTGTTTTTAACACAAATGAACGCGTTCGCATTTGTTTATGTTCTTTCGTTAACAGTACAAACAATCGGTTCATGAATGAACATAATTGAAGTAAGATTATATAATTGTAAACAAACCGAACGAACTCGAACGGATCATGTTTGTGTTTGTTTGTTTAACTTTATCTGAACAAAGGATTACACACAAACAATTTAATGAACGGTGTAATTTTACAAATTTAACGAAAGCGGGATATATTGGGTTTAGGGTTGTGCTTACTAAGCTGTAGATTGTGCATAAAAATAGCAAAACTCTTAATTTTTATTTTAATAAAATTTTGTTTAATGGTTAAATAGTACAATCTGACACAAACCAGATAGCCTTTTCTTAAAAATGGCCCGATCTATATCGGCCCTATCTTGACCCAAATCAGATTAACCATTATTAAAAAGCGGCTCGTTTTGACCTGAATGTTTGGTTCGTGTGTACCTGTGTTTGCATTATAATATTGGATGCGCTTGCAGCTTCTTGAGTTAAGGGTATTTCTGCCATTTTGACTTGCATTCGATCTGGTATTCTTGAATCTGCATATTTCTATAATGATCTTATTTTGTTTAAACGATGTTTGTAAGAGGTTGTTTGCGTTAAAAATACCCTTTAGTTGAATCTCACACATTTCTTTTAAGTTAGTTCTTTATTTTACATTAATTTAAGGGAGATTACCTGCTAATTTTATTTGAAGTTAAAGAGCAGATTATTAGTTTGTGGTATTTGGATTAAAGTGTTTGTGTCATAAACTCGTTTTAACTCCACATATCAACCTTCAAGGTTATGGAAAATGAAATGTCAGAATATCATGCATTGTAGTTTGCAAAGTTATAATGAATTGAATAGTTTTCATAATAGCAGTTCATTCGGATTCAATAGCTGACAAGAAGCTAGACGGATGCAAGTTGTTAGTTTAACATAGTTGCAAGTTCTTTCTATGTATCGTGTAATGCAATGGTTCTTCGCATTGTAATGAATCTGAAATGACATTACTTATGTTATGAAAATGGTTTATAACTGATTAATGCAGATTTGCTAAAATATAGATTGCTCAAAGGCTCGATGCAATTATAACTTGTATTTTGATTCATGATACATTAAACATATTATTTAAATAAAAATGTTCAAATAATTGATTGTAAACAATAGTTGGACCTATCAGATCAAAAGTTTGTCGCTATTCAATATTGCGGACCATATTGATGACATGGGCAAGTAAAATTATAGCATTTCCATATAAGTTGTGATTCCACAAGCAGAAGTAGAAGCCGGATGGTGTTATTTACTACTAAGTTGTGATTCCATATGTTGACGGCCTATATAATCTAATATATACTGATGTTAAAGTATCGCTTATTTTACATTTTCACATGTGTAAGGATTAATACATTGATAGACTACACTTGCTACTACCATCTAATTTGTAAAATATTATATTGATAAGGAAACTAATAGAGTTGTATATAATATATCATGAGATGATTAATAAATAACATAAACGAGTATTGTGTGGCAAGTTGTTGCCACCCCCCCCCCCCCCTTCACCGTATCGATGTCATCGAATTTTTGTTGCGTCTTCGCCACGAACCTTACTCATACCTAGCTAATCCACATTGAGTCTCTGCCGCAACGTGCGGGCACGCCTACTAGTGGTTATATATTAGTTGTATTAATTGAAGAGAGAGAGAGAGAGTACATTTATTGTTGCATTTACACCTTTTTTATTTATTTTTAAATATTTAAACCTAAAATAAAATTAGTGGCTCATATTCATTTCTCGCACTAATATCATTTCTCTCTTGAACTTAAACATACATATATATATATAGGGTAGGGTTAATGTAAAAAACAATATTTTTGTGAGAAGAATGAGAATAGATCTAGGCCCTTGGATCTATGATCTAGTGGTTGAGATTGGTAGTTTCTAAATAATTGTATTGTTTCATATTTACATTGTATAGTGTCATATTTAGGTGGTTTTTTTTATTTTAAAGCTCTTCTCACACTTCTTACAAAACACTTGTTTTCTATTTGAACTTTTTTCTATATATATATATATATATATATAGGGGTGAGTTATTGTACAATAATGACTTATCGTACATTACGTACGCGACACTGCTGGTCATCGATTTCAATTTCACGCGGTGGCAATTTGGTAAATAACCCAAACAATAGTTCGCGATCAAATTCATCGATTTAAAATCGATTCCGATCCAAATTCATAACTCCTTAATCTATCTCATCCAATTTCTAAACTCCAATCACAACTTACAGTATGAAATCTCAAAAGTCAAAACCCAAATTGAAAAGAACGTCACTGAACATTAAAAATCTTCAAATTGATCAAAAATTGATGATTTAATCAATAGAATTGATGTGTAGGAAGCTTTAGAATCATCAATCGATTATGAAATTGCATAATAATACACTTAATTGAGCTATGATTAGGGTTCATGTTTAAACGTTCTGCACAAAAACTTAAACGTTCTGGACTTTTTGTACAGAACTTCTAAACTTTTTGTACAAAATTTCTAAATTTTTTGTCTAGAACTTCTAAAGTAAAAGGTTTAGACCAAAATGAAGAAAAAGTTTAAACGTTCTGACAAAAAATGAACAAAAAGTTTAAACGTTTAACTAATACGTTCTGATCAAAACTACAAATTTAAACATTCTGACCAAAACGAACACCTTTAAACGTTCAAGTTTAGATGTTTTGTACCAAAACTTTAGAAGTTCTAACAAAAGGTTTAGAAGTTCTATACAAAAAACTTTAGAAGTTCTATACAAAAACTTTATACCTTCTGTTTAAACGTTCAGAACAAAAATCAATTAAACTTTAAAAGTTCAGTACAAAAAGTTTATACGTTCTGTTTATACGTTTTAGGTTAATGTTAATACGTTCAATGTTAAAACCCATAACTCAAACTCAAAATTGATAACTGAAAACTTCAAATTGATGATTAATTGGATCAATTTCAAAGTTTAATTGATCAATTAGTTCATCAATTTCAATTTCAATTGATCAATTTGATAAACTAACCTGTGAACAACTTGTGACGGAGAAAGATGGTATTCACGACGGTAACGTCGATGGTCGCGACGGTGAATACAATCATTGGACGATAACGAATTGATGAACAGTGATAGTGAAGGCGGACGGAATCGATGGGAGCAGTGGATCATAGTTGATGAAATTTACAATATTGCCATCGCGTGATTTTGAAATCAACAGTGTAGGAACTCGCGTACGTAATGTATGATTAAGGATTATTGTATTGCATCTTATATATATATATATATATATATATATATATATATATATATATATATATATATATATATATATATATATATATATATATATATAATTAGCTTTGTTGTGGAATTGAATATATGTTGAAGAAATCGATTAGCTATATTTAATATTAACTTATTATGTGATCCTGCAATTTGATTAATCCAATTGTGGATTCTTCGATCGTCGATTACATCGCATCGAACGCTACAAAGGATTTTATTTGAGTTAGTAACCGTAGAGTTGGAGAGAACATGTACATTCATCACATGTTTTGTACACCTATTAATTAAGTAATTTTAAGTAAACTTGGGTAAAAAAAACTATAAAATTAAGATTAAAAAGAAAAGAAAACAAATTAGTAATTTTTATGTTTTAAGGACTTGTAAATATATGTATCTATGACTTGTACTTTATAATATGTGCCTTAGTTTTGAATAAATTTTATATCAAAACGTAGATAAAACAAGAACGGTGTAATGGTATGCTTTAATATTTTAAAAAACATTATATACTCAAAGATATAAAAGAAATATTAAAAAGAATAGATATGAGTAAAATGTGAAGAAAGATGATGCGGTGGAAAAGAAAATATTGGTTAAATTTACAAAAGAAAATTATAAAGATAAAGGGGAAATAGTGTAAATACAATTTACCAAGTCAATTGTTACTTGAGGTGTGGTAGTGAAAAGACATATTTAGCCCTTGAAATTAGAAATTTGATGTTATAACACAAATTCAAAATTACACTTAAAAATAATTGAGGTGTGAGCATTCATATCCACCCTTATATCTCCAAATTTAAAATTACACTAAAAATCACTATATTTTCTTTTTCATTTTAATTAATTAAAACTTTTTTATACATGTGTCATTACCATTTCTCTTTTCTTTACTTTCAAAATATGTTAAAAAATTATAGGGTGTAAACATTAACTTTTCAAATATATAAAAAAATCATTGCGTTTTCGAAAATATAAAAAGTTCTTCACTCACAACACCCTAAACCACTCTCTATATTATAAAAACTAGGGGTGAGCAATAACCGAATCGTTAACCGAAAACCGATGAAACCGCACCGATATAACCGAAAACCGAATTAAACGAAATTAACCGAACCAAACCGAACTCTTCATTTTTTAATATTTTCAAGCCTCTTTCCTTCTATTTCATGTATTATATGCATTAATGGTTTTACGTATTTATATCTCCATTTCATGTATTAATATCTCAATTTCATATATTTAAACCTTCATTTCATGTTGTTATGCATTCATTTCATGTATTTAAACATTTATTTCATGTATTTTTAAGCAAAATTTTAGCCTAAGTTTGATACTGGTTATTTACCGAAATTAACCGAATCGAACCGTTAACCGATCAGTTAGGTTGAGTTAATGTTAATAACCGAACTGAACCGAACCGTGCACACCCCTAATAAAAACATCCATTGCATAAAATAGGGGGTGGATGAGATATTTGAAGCAATAAGTTAGATAGCTCCTAAAATTTTAGAGGTCCCTAAATAGTGTATTACATATGTTGGAGATACAGGTATACAATAGTGTGTTAGGTTAAAATAGAAAGTATATATTTTTTAAGAATGATTAAAAAGGATTTTAGTTCATTGATTTTGAAATTAGATGCTTGAGATTTATTTAGGGGAATAATCAAGTGTGAATACGAGGGAAGGGTATAAAAGCAATTATATGTATTTGTTGACTTTAAGAATCCCCGTATAAGGCACATGTCAAATTTTCCACTCATTTTAATATATATATATATATATATATTTTTATATGATATTTTATTTAAAAATAAAAATCACCACAATAACGAGTTTTTTTTATTTTTAATATAAGTACCATATAAAAAAATAAGTAGGTTTTTTATACATTAAGTTATATGTTTTGGTCATTGTGTTATTTCATTGTGTTTTACCTTAGTTTTTTTCATGGTATTTTCTCATATTGTTTTTTTCATAGTCTTTGTTTATTATGTTTATGTTTTTTTTAGTGTGGTATTTCGTTCACTTCTCTAATGAAACCCTAAGGTATATTACAAAATCACCATGGTTTTACACAATTGTGTTTTTACTAATTTATTTGTGTTTTACTATCATAACCACTACCCACAATCATGGTGTTTATTTAATTATGTTTTTGTAAAACACAATGAGAAAAAAAATTCATCACAAATAAAAATCATCATCTACTAGCCTCTTAACAATCTCACTTCACAAAAACTCAATCATACATTATGCTTACTGTGTATCTAATTTCCTAATTTCAGTTTCCCCACTTCAAGATGCCCTGTATTTTCTCCCTAACAATTTCCTCAAATCATGATTCAACCTGTAGAATTCACATCATTAAGAAAATGATATGGTCTTATTCTTCTTCAGTTTAGTCGTCGCAACGGCCATCGGTTTCCTCATCACAATCGAAGACGATTGCTCCGACGTGAAAGGAGAATGAGGAGAGACGGTTGAGAGATCTAGCAGTGGTAGGATGCTCTTAGGGCGTCGGTTAGTAATGATTGTTAAATTGTTAAGTGGGTTTTTATAACTTTTAGGTTATAATTATGATCGGACAAAAATGCCCTCATTCTTTCTTATGAAAATCAAACCTAACCAAAAAACCTACACATCTCAATTGAAAATACCCAAACGCTAAAAAATATAATAACAAACTAATATATATGTATTAAATTAAAGCAAAACTACGTTAAAAAATAAAATAAATCATCATAAAATAGCAAAAGATTAGAAACAAAAACTTAAATAAACCCCGTAACATAGGAAGATCAAACTAGTTATGTTATAAAGTCAAACATTGTGTCGAATTATAAACTATCGATTGAATCAATGAAAGTATTTTACTGTGTTTATTTCTTCAACTTGTAATCTGAATATGCCAACAATAACTATTTATTGCACATGTATTAATGCTGAATTGCTAATATTATATAGAGAAAATGATTGTTTGCGTCCTTGTGGTTTCAAGGCAGAGGCACAATGAGTCCTCAAAAGAAAATTTGAACTGGTTGAGTCCATTTGGTTTCAAAAATGAACCATGTGAGTCCCTGCCATATCAAAATTTACTAGTTTACCCTTTTCATGATCCATATGAGTCCCTGTGGTTAAGTAATTGCTCAGTTTTAGTCCCTTTTTAAAAATTACCTCCAAATTACATAATTAACCTCCAAACTATAATCAATCAAGCCATAATCAATTAACCAAACCATAATCAACCAAAAATAAATGAATCAAACTAATTTTTTTAACAAAAATATAAAAAAAACTAACTAAAGTAATTTTTTTTAACAAAAATAGATAACCAAACCTTTTAAACATAAATACGAACCGAACTATTTTTTAACAGAAATACGAATCGAACTACATTTTAATAGAAATAAAGGAACCAGGCTACTTTTTTAACAAAAATAAACGATCGAAGTACCTTTTTAGCGAATATAAACGAACAATTTTTTTACTAATGATTCGGTTTGTTTAGTTTGCTTAAAAAGTTAGTTTGGTCCGTTTATTTTTATTAAAAAGTAGTTCAGTTCGTTAATTTTTGTTGAAAAGGTGGTTCGGTTTGTTTATTTTGGTTAAAAAATTGGTCAAGTTTATTTATTTTTGTTAAAAGGTGAAAGAGATTCAAAGTGACCAATTATGAAAGTTTAAGGACTCAGAGTGACAATATATATATATATAGAAGTGAAATGTCGAATCTACCCTTGAAGCTAACATAGTTAAGTAACAGCAAGGACTCAAACAGTTCATTTTTGAAACCACAGGGACTCAACCAGTTCAAATTTGCTTTTGAGGACTCATTGTGCCTCCTCCCTAAAACCAAAGGGACGAAAACAGTAATTTTCTCTATTATATATCAAGTCAGCTTTATATATTTCGAAGTTTGCTTTATATATTTCGAAGTTTACTGGCTAAAATATGCAAGTGTATGTATAATTATTTATATATATATATATATATATATATATATATAGATAAAAAGCAAAACGTAGTACCACAAAAATTATTTTATAAACCTTTTTTGAGGTTTTAAGTAAAATATCTCATATGAGAACTGATGTACTAATGTGGTAGGATGGTTAAAGGTGATTAGCCTAAGGCTTTGGTGTAGGTGTACATATTGTTGATCCAAGATTAATTCCCCTCCACAGCCTAGAATTTTTTGGTTAATTTTTCTTCTTTTGGATTAATTAGTTTTTGTTTATACTTTTTTTTATGTATACGTTGTCCTTGATCGAGTCCCCTCCACAGCCTAGATTTGTTGGTTAAGTTTTTTTCTTTTGGATTAATTAGTTTTTGTTTATACCATTTTTTGTGTTTTAAATATGTTTGTTTATGTATTTTTAAATACGTTTCGTAACTCGATAGAGCACTATGCAGGTTTTACCATAAGTTATGCAAATGTCATAATATTTTGTGTTTACTTTTTTGGATGTATTATTGTTACTGTTACGAACCTAATCAACACAAACCGAATTCGCATCATAACACTACCGCAACGTGACGGGTTGTTATATAGAATAGTATAAAAGAGGATATTGGCGTCACAAAGTTGCTATTTTTATGAATTTTGTTTTGGTATATAATAGACCGTTTCCACTTAGAAAACAACGTGATTTCTGGCCCGTTGGTTGTGTGGGGATGTTCTTATACATAATGTGGTTGTTATTGTGGTTTGTTATTCGGGTTCGACTCTTCTTGCAATATAAAATGTAGTTATTCTTCTTTGTTCTATGTTTAAATAGCTTTTTTCGGTAAGTTCAATTTGATGGGCCATGCGTGTCGTGTAAAGCATATTTTATTTTATTTTTTGTTTTATTTTTGGTAATGTAACGAAAATGATGAAAACTAACCAAATTTGTTTAGACTCACCTCCTCAACGCCCATGATCTACAACGCTCAAGTTTTACAAAGCCCGAGTTTTACCAACCTCATATTGCATGCAACGAAAATCGACCGCATTCACGTATACTTACCGACTCAACGTCCAGGACTAACAGCGCTTGAGTTATACACCGGTAAAACACTGGTTATATATCAAGTAAGCTTTATATATAATAATAACTAGTTTTGCAACCCACGTTTCGCGACGGGGTTGTACGAGGATGCTGGCGATGATGTATTTTTTACATACTATATCGATAGACTGAAACGTAAACAACACTGAAAAGAAGCAAACGAGATAGGTAATTAAATATGTTAGAGTTAAAAGTTTGGGGGTGTTTGGGATTCTTTATTTTCACCTCCTTATAACTTATAAGGAGAAGTCATAAGTTATGAGCCTTTTTTCCTTCAAAACTTTCCTGTCAAATATGGCATGATTGTGAAGGAAAAGTTTATAGCTCATTAATATTACTAATTTACCCTATCTTAATTCTTTATTTCATGTTGCTATGAGGACATATTGTAAAGTTACAATTTTTTTCCCTATCTTTTGCTTCCGATTTAACTCAAGAATGTAATTAACACTTTTTTTTTCTTTTCTTTTTATTTTAACTCGAGAATTCTTTTTAAGTATATAATTTTTTTCCTTTCTTCTCTTATCAAATCTCATCATTTATTTTTCTTGTATTTTAAACCCGAGAATGCAGTGTACAAATGCAAAATTAAGGTAGCGTTTGGTATGCAAGAAGTCAAGAATGACAGATGGAATGAAAAATGTTTAATTGGTTGGTCAATGGAATAAAATCATCGGTTACACAATTAATCACATTCAATCAAAATCATTTCTTCCCACCCGCTTATTTATTTTCGTTCATTCCTCTTTCGTATTTTTAAAAATAAATTTAAATATGAATATACTCATTTAGTTTTAATATGTTGTTTATAAAACATTAAAACTGATCAAGCCATTTAAATCGACACAAATCGATAGATTTGACTTTTGAGAATGATGCAGTTTGGTTTGATGATTTGTTGGTGAAATGATGTGATTTGAAACTTGGAATCGACATTTAAACATAATCAACCATTTAGGCATGAATATACAATAATGCAACATATATCGCACTTTAGTGACATACATTAACATTTTTAAACGCTAACCCTTGATAATTTTGACCATAACTATAAAACATCAATCTATACACGTTGCATTTAAAAAGAAAATGAAAAAAGAGGATTGAATTCGATTAACACTTTATGTAGATGGAACGGCCCTCTGCGAAATCTAATAACTCCATCACGAACGCAAAGTTCGCCACCGCAGCCGCAAGAGTCGACAGAAGTGCAGCGCGACATCATCAAAACCGACCAAGTCGCTGGAACGACCATCTTCGTGGTGCTGTTGCGATGGGTCTCTGCTTAGAACCGAAAATGGCGCGGGGATGAGAGGAAGGAGAGGGGAGATGGCGATTGTAAGTGAAGGGGTGTTGGTTGCAGGTGGCGTAGATGGCCAGAGTACTGTTTTAACATTGTAAATTTGTAATCTATATTTATATGTAGAAAAGCTACACAGTAATAACTAGTTGACTTCAAAAGTCAAAACAGTATACTGATGGTCATATATTTTGATGCTATTTGTTTCTAATTTCGCATACTAATATTCATATATTCATATATTTATGCTTAGGTTGCTAAGCATGAGGCAACGTATTCGAAGAATCAGCACGTGTTCATTCCATTTGCCTTTGACACTTTTGGATCCCTAGCTCCCGAGGCGGTTCGCTTCTTGGAGCGGGTGCAAAAGGTGGTCCACAGTGACTCGCAGAGCCCGAGGAACCAAGGATTTATATTTAGTAGAATAGGCTTTGCGATTCAAAAGGGATAGCGGCGCAACTTGTTGCCCGCTTACCCATTATCGAGATGTAGCTCGGTTTGTGTTATATATAAATTGAGTATCGAAAGAGGTAAGACCATACTTCTTCAAAATCAATCATTTATTGATCGGTGCGAATATGATGTATCTATATTAAGTGGGAAAAATCAACTTTGTTTTCTAGTTCGTGTTTGGTTAAAGTTAAACAAACAAACACGAACATAGGCTTGTTTGCGTTTGTTCGGTTCGTTGATCGTAGTAATTTAAAATAATCAATTTCATGGTTAAAAAACTACACCTCCATTATTGCATTATGGCGTTAAGAGAAAGTCTGCAAGCAGACTTTGGGAAAAAGCTAATCTTCTTCTAAGCTCTATAGAAATTAAATTATTAAGTATTGTCACAGCACTACAAAAATGAAAATTATGTGAAGGGAAGACCTTGGAAAGGTCAAATGCGTGTAGACCGGCTAACTAGTTCCGCAAAATGAATTTAAAATTAACATATTTTATATCTAAATATACAATGAACATTTAAAGAATAAAACTATTAATACTATACATGACAAAAATAAGGTCATTATGACGCTACCGAGTGTATTGGACCCATAAAAACCATCACCTGATCTTTCTCTTGATGTTCCTCTGACAGCCTAACATTAGTAGCACCAATAAGCTCTCAGTTGTTTGCGTAACGACTCAATAATGTTGAATGCAAACAACAATTTGACATATATCTTGTAAAGATAAGCATTTTAAATTAGTCTTAATTTTGAATTCATCACCAACAGTCTAGTAAAAATCAGCAAAGTTATGACAATATAAAGCTCTAAAGAAATTTCTGACCATATCTATATGAGCAAATAATTAGTATCCTGATAAAAAAACCTATGAATGCTTAAGTGAAGAACATGCAAGTAGTGGTCACTGGCTGACTGCTGATTCTAAGCGAACAATAGGCAATCTAGAACATAGAAGATAAATTTCATATATTCACCGAGTAGTTTCTAATCATTTACATAAAAATTATTTAGGGCTTTATACGTATACGGGAAATAGAAGATCTGAGAGCACTTACAATATGACGAACGTTGTCTATAAGGACTGGGATATTATAAACACATCTTCCTCGTCTGCATAAAAGCTTGCACACCGGCAACAACCACCACACCGCCAGACAGTAGTCAGTTTGAGGGTCAGATGACTATGATTTTCAAGAATCGAGTTTGAATTGTAAAAAATAATAAGAGAGCGAGATGTCGGGTCTACGTCGTCCTAGGGTTCTAAAGAAGAAGAAAAGAGTAAAGCAGCAGAGAACGGCAATATAATATATAAATTGTAACTACCACTTTGAGATGTATGTAGTGTCTGACATACGTGTAAGAACCTAATAGGTTCATCTCATGAATAGTGATGTATTTTCTACTTATTCATCTTTTTAAAGGGGAACTTTATAGAGAACTAACCAAGTTTCAAAAGTGTTCCAATTAAGTCACTCAACTTTAAAAAATGTTCTAATTAAGTTACTCAATTTCATATTTTATTAAATTAAAAGTTTTAACATGTTTTTTTAGCGTTTTTCTTTTTTGTTTCACATAGGAATCTTTTTATCTTCTTTTTTATTTTGGCATTGAGTGGCGACGTGGATTTTATTTTTTATTTATAAATTTTAAAATAATTAACGTTTTTTAATTTTTTTTAAATATAACTACATATATTGCAAATTCGACCCCCACATTTTATCCTCCATTTCTTTCTTGACGCACAAAAAATTGGTGAGACTCGATTTAAAGATTTAATGACGCAATTTGAGAAAAAATATGCATGAATGACCTATTTGTAACACTTTTGAAAGTTGGTTACTGTTCTATGAGATATTCTCTTTTTTTAACCGCGTTTGAAATTACATCATAGATTCATATCAAAAGAACATGCATTGTCATTTATATAAATTTTGACGTTATTTTACTAATTTCGTGAAAATAACGTTAAAAGTGGCGGAAGGTTAATCAGGCATCATGTGGTGGCGTTGATAGCCGAAAGACAACGGTACATGCACCAATCAGCCGGTGTCCCGATGATTGTGTGTTATGTGTCTTATGTCCAAGGCTTGATGCAAAACTACTATCAAGCCGGGGGTCTCACCGGAAGCAGCCTCTCTATCCCTATGGGATTGAGATAAGGTTGTCTACATCTTACCCTCCTCAGACCCTACCATAGCTTTGCCATTGGTGGGATATACCGAGTACGATGATGATGATCAACAATTAAATAGGATAAAATCGTAAAGAATGCTTCCAATTTACCTCTTTTGGCTGATCAACAACAAGCTGATATCGTTTTCCACTTGGTCTCATACATGATTTGTTTTAAGGAATGGTTTCCAGGCTCAAGCATTGATTGGCAAGTCGATTGAACCATGTGAGAGATCAATTTAAACCAACGCCGCGCCAACGTTTCTCCTATGTTGTCACCACCCAGCACACTTCACCCCCACCATACCAACAGACCACCATTTAATCTCCACAGTTTTTTTGTAATCAATTTACATCAATTTTGGAGATTTGAGTTGTGGGGAAACAGATATGGGCGAAGAACTCGATAAACTATCATTGCTGCCGCGCTAATTGGTGCATATGCGAGAGGATACTGCACCTGAATCTGCATTATTACCCTCTCGTTTCCAATTCAAAAAAACACTAAATTACGTAACCATACAGGAACAATAAACTGGATAAACCGTCAAGAGATCCAGTGACTAAGGTTGCCAATCTATGGAATAAATAAATTAGAAGTGTAAAAGAAAATTGGGGATAAAAATTAGGGAATGAAACTAGCACATGACAAATGAATGAAATGAACTTTTATTAATAAATCCAAGACCCGAGTTGTAGTATGTAGGGGTATTCAAGAAATTCGAAAAAACCGAAATCCGAACTGAAATCGAAACCCAAATAAACCGATCCGAATTCTTATTCGGATCGGATCAATCAGAATATCCGAATAACTAATTTGGATTCGGATATGGAATTTTAAAAAATTCGGATTTTTCGGATATGCGTTTAATCCGAATAAAAAACATGTTTTTAGTGATATTTTCCAGTTTGGTATATTTATTTGACTATTATTTGAAGTTTAAATTTTAAATTTGTGTTAAGAGTAATTCGAATTTTTTGGTTTGTATGTTTATTGTGATTCTAAACTATTAAATGTTAGGCAAAAAAATAGGAAAATTTCTAGGTTTATTTCGGATTATTCGGATAATTTCGGATTATTCGGATATTATCTGAATCCGATCCGAATAGAATTCGGAAAGATTCGGATCGGATACGAATATTTCTAATTCGGATCGGATCGGATTTCGGATAGGGTCCAAAAAATTTCAAAACCGAGTAACCCGAATAATCCGTTATTCGATCCGATGAACACCCCTAGTAGTATGGGTCGGGTACAACGAAAACGAAAATAACAAATGTTACGCTGATAACCTTCCCAAAACATGAAAAATAATCATAGCAAACCATACAAAAAGGAAAATCCATGTTTCAAAGAACACACATGTAAATAAAATACGTCAGTTTTTGTATTTCCTTTATTATGCTATATTAACAAAATCTTTTAAAATGTTGTGTTAAGTGTATGGTTATTTCCCTTAACCCTATTATTATATAAATCTTAACCCAACCCCTAAAAAATGCATCATTTTGTTTTTAACATAATCATACTTAATTTAGATTTATACAGCACAATGGAGAATTACGGCTTGTAAGCATTTGTAATGTGTCTTCATTATACCCATGACCAACAACAAAAGTATTAAATCTCACTTATCCACAA
The DNA here is from genome assembly GCF_021521415.1 of Bidens hawaiensis. Classification (NCBI taxonomy): domain Eukaryota; kingdom Viridiplantae; phylum Streptophyta; class Magnoliopsida; order Asterales; family Asteraceae; genus Bidens; species Bidens hawaiensis. The sequence goes on along the minus strand of NW_027495532.1, from coordinate 196,861 downwards.
ATCAGGTGCTCCAATAACCTTGAGAGCAAAATCAATATTATGTATCTGTTCATGATATCATGAATTCTTGATCATGGTCTTTTTTAGCCTGGCTATAGAAATTTTCATTTAATATATGATTGATAACAACATAATCAAATTAAAACAAACATTCAAACTTAAAAAAATGGTATATCAGTTACCATATAATTGTAGCCTCTTGGCTCTCGAAGCCCTGATCTTCTCTAAATTTTCATCTTCCCCTTACAATTCTTCTTTAATTCAACCTAATATAACCATAATTAAATCTCAATTTTCTTATAATCCTTATAAATAGAGAAATTTTGGGTTAGAATATCTTACCAAATGTCATAATACTGTCAAATTCTGCTGGGTTTTTCCTGTTAAAAAATCTCCGTATAATTTGTATTCTGGATTAAACATACCATAGTTAAAAATCCACATCCTCAAATAACATATAAACAATCAACTTATCAAACCTAAATGCTAATAATAAAAAGAAAATGAAAACCCTTACCGTCCGGCGAGTGACGAAAGCAGTTCAGAAGAATCGACACATCTGTTGTAATCAAAGTGGAGAATCGGTGAGTGGCTCTCATCGTCATACGTCACTGCCGTAAAAGCTTCAACTTACATCAACAATCTAACCACAAACATAAGAAAAGGAGTTATAATTGACGAATTCTGTCCTTATTGAATGACGACTTGATGTACGAATTACATAAATAAGTTTTAACCTAATTAATCACCAAGAAGATGAAATCAACAAAACTTCGCAGCAAAGACGAAAGTTAGAGCATCTCCAATGCTTTGTGATGGTTTGAAATTCAAACATATTAATCATCCACTCAAATTCTCTCTCATTTCATTCTCACTCCTTCATCCTCTCACACATACAAACCATATTGAAATTCCAAACTCTTTTCACTATCTCTCCTCTCTCTCTCTTCTCTCTCTCTTCCACATAGGATCCATTTAAGATTCAAACCACCCAAAAAACACACCATTGAAGATGCCCTTACCACCGATAGAGATGAACTGCAAAGACGAAAGTAACAGATAAGAATGTGTGAAATGACATGTTCTCGACCGTTCCGATTACGTCTCTCCGATGGAAAAACATAAGCATAGCAATAGAAGGGAAAGAAAGGATGTGATACAAAGACACGCGTACAACAAACAGAAACACCTGGCAAGAAAAATATGCAGTAGATGCAAGTACAATGTGCATTAAAATCGGTCTCCTGCCGTCTATAGCGACATCAGAATTACATGTTTAGAGATTTCTATTCTTAACTGTTTATTACTTTAAACGTTTTGGTTTAATAGATGTTGGTAAGTTCAATTGTTGGCATCGCCTTCAAAACCTTTTAGTTTGAGTCGATAAGGATGCGACTGGGCATTGCCTTACTATGACTGGCGGCTGCGGCTCTCTATGTTGATTGCAAAATAAAGGCTATGATGATAGTTATTTGACACTCCTTGGTCACCATCACTACTAGAAAATATACCTTTAATGACGCGCAATGCGTGTCATTAAAGGGGTAGATGACACGCCACACCGTGTCAAGGAAGGCCATGCCATAAAGAAAAGATGACACGTATTTGTGTGTCATTTATTATAAACTTTTATTGACGCGCAATACGCGTCACAAACATCACTTCATTAAAGATTACTAACTATATTCACTTGAAAACCATCACAATCCCTAATTCAGTAACAAATTATTAATGTCATTTAATAATCGGCTCAAGATACGTCTATACCAAGCACATAATGCATGCAACATATACAAAAGCGCACAAAGAAACACAAGACAACAAGCTTATTATCCAGATTTATTGAATCTATCACATTATCTTACAAATGTCAAGTAATCACAGTTTATTATCCGAAATCGAAACTGGAAATTTGTAATATCAATTTTTGAATGAGGACTACATTTTTATAATAATAACTATTAGCTTAGATACAAACTTACAATAACAATTACCTTATCAACTTTATTGCCAGAAAGCATCTTGATGAAGTCTTGATTAGTTGAGTGTAGATCAATTTCCTTTGCCCAAATATCATCTATATTTGTGAAAGTCTCTCTTTGTGTTAAGTCATAAACGGTGTCCTTCTGTCAAAAGAAATAACCAATGATACATGTATCAACTCAAAAGCATCAAGCAGCGAGGCATTAAAGTGTTATTAAAAAACTTTAAGTGATATAAATATAAGAAGAATGAAAGGTTTTCCATTACCCATTAAAATACCTAGGGGTGCAAACGAGCCGAGCTGCTTGCGAGCTACTCGAGATCGGCTCGTGAAAAAGCTCGATCTAGCCGAGTTGAAACGAGCCCGAGCTCGAGCCTAAAAGAAAGCTCGTTTAGTAAACAGCCCGGGCCCGAGCTTCACTTATCGAGCTCGAGCCGGCTCACGAGCCTAAACGAGCCTCACATTTATATATTTTTTTATAACTATATATATTAATAGATACATATATATTTAATAATTATTAATTGATAGATATAATTTTATGAAAAAAATTAACTAAATAACATATTATTATATATATAAAGTTATTATGAAAATAAAGATACAAAGATAATAATAAATATATAAAAAAATTAATTAATAAATATTAAACGAGCCGAGCCCGAGCCGAGCTGGAGCTTGAAAAACTACGAGCCGAGCCAAGCTCGAGCTTTATAAATAAAGATCAAAACGAGCCGAGCTCGAGCTCCGTATAAGTTAAACGAGCCGATCTTGAGCTCGGATTGGCTCGTTTGCACCCCTAAAAATACCTTGTGCCCGTCTATAAAATGAACTGGTTAGAGTTCTGAATCTTTCTTGCCCAGCTGCAAATTAGAAGTTTTAAAACAATTTTAAGCCATCACAAAGATCAAAAGAACGGCAAGGTTTATAAAATAACTTGACAATGATGTTGAAGGTAAATCACAAAAAATATTACCAGTATCCCATACAGCAAGCTTTAACTTCTTCCAAGTTCCAACCAATCGTACCATGTTTTACCTTTAACTATACCACTGCAAAAGGTTAAATATAACGTGTGAATAAAGTTCTAATCATTATCTAAGTCAAGAACATGGTCCATTAACCAGTCCTAAAAAGGCATTATAGAATACATATAAAAAGAATACCATGATGAACATTAACAAGCAAGCAATTCAACAAGTATGTGACTCTGCCTATGTATGTAACTTATATCAACAGTCAAGTATATGACTCTGCCTGCTGTCCCGGAACAAATAGAACCGTTCGTAAATCGCCCCGCTCATCCGATAACCCGTTATCTGATGTGATCCGAACAAATATTATTCATAGGCAAACCAAATAATGATCACCCAACTTAACCCCTACATGATTTAATGAAAAGTGAAAGCTTTTATCTTAATTTACAGAGAATTTCGAAACCGAATGGGCTTCTTGAGTCACCACAAACATAAGAACTGACACAAAATTGATATTAATCCATATTCCCTTGTATCCACTTAAAATCAACTCGTATTCTCAACCGTTTAAAAGAAACACTAGATGTTGTTATGGGACGATCAATAATCAATAATAAACATGGTTTAAGCTAACGATATATTAATAAACGGGCCAAATGTTTAGTTTCATTGATCAATACAAAAGAGATTAATGATTAACAGACAAGATCAAGGCAAGAAAGCTTATTAGTGAGTAGCAAACTAGATAACAGCTCACCCTATTCATTGCAGGAGCATTGTTCCACAAACATCGTCGGCAAGACCTGTTGCCCAAGCATTTACTAGATCATCATCAAGATTGTCAGGCTCCGCAGGTGCTGGTTTAGTAGCCTCGTATATGAGTTCAGATATCCGTGTAGCAACAGCAACATCTCTCATGCCACTTGATGCAGTTATATTGCCGGTTCCGATAGATCTCAATAAGCTTTGCACTGTTGTACATTGAAAACAACACGATAAGTGAAACAAACAACTGATCAAAAGACCCAATCAAGGTCAACACTCAACAGCATTGTTACAACTGAAGTAAGTTAGGGTCGACAGTGTCAAATAGTAAAGTAAAAGAACTAAATTGTAATATCTGTATAATTGTAAATGGTGATGTCCGTTATATACAGATTGAGCTAATAAAACAGGGTTAGCTAGAAATTTGGATTTGGATTAACTTCTCTCTAGTTTCCTTATTTCAATTCTAAGCCTAACAAGCACAGGTCAATGAAGGTCAACAAGATAGCCAACGAAGGTCAACAGCATAAGACAATTACCTTGTGGGCCCAAGAGGTAGATATTTTGATCTTGGGACATAACAGAATAGTGAAACAAGATCGAGAAGCCTCTCAACTGTCTCATAGAGCTTCTTCAGTTCATCATCGGTCCACTCTTTTTGGGCATTATCATGGTTACGCATGTCCCTGCCATCACAAGTACAAAAAATATTAATTGCACGATTAAAAGAAACAAATTTGAGAGGAAAAAAAAGTAAGAAATAATAATAATGTGTGCGCACTTTATGAGATCATCTTGTGCACTGTACATGTCATCAAGGACCTTGAGCATTGGACTGAGCAAAGATCCAAGCCCAGTACCACTAGCTCCTTGATCTTCACCATTGAGCAAAGTCAGTATATCCTCTAATGCGCCTACGAAAAACACAATAATCAACCTAAATTACAATAATACATTCAAACAAATCAGCAGAAAACACAAAACCGTGCAACAAATTAACGATCTACTCCACATTAAGGTAAAAAAAGGGCTGTTAAGCACAACTATGAACCAACATTAAAACTCCCCTAAAAATCAACATATAATTAAACCCGAGATTTAACACATAACCTACTAAATTAGTGAGATTAACTAACTAAACAAGAAGATCACACTAGGTATAACGCAAAGAAAGAGAGTGTTTTCTGCACTTATCAATGTTACCATATCTATTTGATGATATATACATCAATGACACAAGTTATGATTATCCATTACACAAGCACCATCATAACAAACACTAAAACCCTAAGTGAATGTTAGCAGCCATCAATAGAGCAGGAAATTGATCTATGAAACAATTTGAGCTAATAGACTTCAACATACAAACATACTATCAAAAATCCCCAAATTAGAGAGCAAAATAAGTTGAATTAGAATCAAATCGATAGCACAGAGCAATTATTCTGCCAATTCTATGAAAGGTGATCGTTCCACGTGACCTAGGGTTTCCAATTTCAGTCCATACAGCTAGCTAATTCAAACACAAAACTCCAAATTCGCAACCAATTACAACATATATTGAAATATAAACTCATATTGTTGCAATAAACAAAAAATTATACCTGTCTCTGCTTCAAAATCGTAATCAACCAAAAACACTAGGGTTTGTTCGTGTTTTGGTCATTTCAGAGCTGTAATCGAAGGAATCAAAGCCGATCTGGTTCGTGTTTTGGGTGAATTGACGGTCTGAAGGCGTCAATCGGCATCAATCAGTGATGTTATCAGTTCCGGTGAGATCAGTCGCAAGTAATCGTGAAGTTATGACTTCGTGCCCTAGTCTAATAGAAATTATAAGGTGATGTTAAATTGTGACACACAAAAATAAGTGCAATAGTTTTTTTAGATTTTATAAATGATGACACTTTTTACGACAAACATTTTTTATAATGTCATAAAATCAGTGTGTCATAATTCGTGTGTCATTAAAGGTTAGTAGTGCATAACTCTGGGTTGACGAGCTTAGCTTCATAGAGTTGGTGGTGCATTTGTTCTTTGCTTTTCACGTGTTTGCTTTGATTGGTTTTTTTTTGTTTTTTTTGGGCATTGCTCATATATTAATCTGTTGTTGCATTGGATTTGTGATTTTGTGAAAACTTTTTTAGGAGCACACATTTTTTTACAAAAGTTGCATCCGGTGCTGTGCAGATTAAGGATGATCCTAATTAACCAAATTGAATACCATGTAATAAGCACAGATATTGCATTGCATTTTGTGAATGCTAGCTAGAAACATTTTATAATTTTAGGGGGCACAAGTCAACTAAGTGTTATTATTAACTAATTTAAGAAAAAAAAACATACATCACAATGGTGTGTTGTACGTGTTGTGTACTTGCAAGATTCGATTACGGACACCTACAAGTGTTGGTGAACTTTACTTAATGACAATGATAACATCAGCAAATGCCAATTTAACGCCCGCGTCGTGAAGCGCGGGTAAACCCATTAGTTATTTATATGTAACACAAGTTAAAAGGTTTTCTGAATAAAAAATCTTTACAAATATACATTATTGTATCATGAAGATTTGAAAAAAATTATTGTGCGACAAAGTATGTTAGGTTGTACTAGTTTTATATGTCGACCATATAGTCAAAGAAGTAGAAAGAATAAAGAAACTAAAAGCAATTATCACTGTCTTCTTCCTCTAGCTTGAGGGCGGGCTCCGAGAAAGAGAAAAAAGTTTTAAGCCGAAGACGAAATTGTTTTTGGGCCTTAAGTAAAATGAGTATTTAAGTTGTGTAAAAAACTTTTTTATAAAAATAAGCTTAAGAATGTCTCAAGTGAGACTAGAACTCACAAACTGTTCGTTAAAAGTTATACTCATTTGCCACTAGACCAAACTAGTGATTATGTAATTGAGTTGAAACATTAAATATACATAATTTTATTGCTAAAAATACATATAAAATTTTATTAAAAAAATTTCTGTCCTAGCGGGGTGTTAGGATGAAGGCCGTCGACCACCCAGCCCCCCTCTAGGGCCAGCCCTGTCTAGCTTCACCTAAGATAATGACCATCACCTCCTCTCTCGGCTTTTGGCCAGAAAAACCAACAGTGATCTTGCTCCACTTTTATCTCCTTGCTTCAATCATACTACCGGGTAAGACTTAAAATTAGAAGTTCTAAGACAAAAATAGGGGATAGGACCCCTCCCCACCCTTAATAAGGTCCGCCCTTGTGTATTAGTCATTGAGTTTCAATTGTCATGTAATTTTATTTTATAAATATATATGATATGATACTTTATATTTTAACATTTTGTCAATAAAACTTAAAAATACTAAGAAATTACTAGGTAATTTATTTTTTAATTACTAAGAAATTATTTATGATTAAGAATACATGATGTGTAATGTATAAGTATGTTTACCATAATATTAATTGCTACTATACTAAACTAGAAAACCAAAAAGAAAGTAACATTAAAACGCTTTATTGCACAGCGTGTTGAAGGTGGTGTTGGACTTGCGCTTTTCGCTGCGGGATTGTTAAACCAAATTGTAACATCCTGTTTTTCGGGTTCCGGTTAATAAATGAAATATGAGTTATTATGAGTCGGGCTAGTGTTGGGTTAATGGATATGGGTTATGGACTTGGGTTATGAAAGAAGAAAAATGACCATGGGCTTAAGCTCATGATCCATAAATATATAAACCTTTAATCACTCATTACATTCATTTCACACATATTCCATACACAACCAAAACACACACTTAGCTCTCTCTCTCTCTCATATTTAAGCCGAAATCACCAAGGAAACCGTGCCCGGTCCAAGGTAATGATAGTATGATATTGTATGCTGTTAAACCCGTTAGATCTAGTTGTGAAACGACGAGCTGACACCGTTAAACCATTTAAGTCACGAGATCCGGGTGGAATCGGGTATGAACCGAACCTATTATGAGCTTAGGGGTCACCTTAGCTCAGATCTGGATCGAACGGGACGAGAACCGGTGAAAAACGAGTTAAAATTCGTTTTTCCGACGAATCCGCGGTTTTTCAGCGGCTTTCCGGCGGCGGCGCCGGAAAAGTTAACACGAGGTAAGAATGTCAGGGAATGTTCTGACATTCCCTGACCTAACCCTAGTTCGCTAAGGGGTAACTAATGAATTAGAAGTAATTCGCTAGCTGATTCGTCTAAGGGAATATAACGAACTAGCTTCAGTTCATTAAGAGAAAAGATAACGAATTACCCTTGATTCGCTATAATTAAAAGATAACGAATTGGAAGGTCCAATTCGTTACATAGACTGGTTCGCTATGGACTGATTCGTTAGGTTCCAGTTCGTTAGAGGGTTCAATTCGTTACAAGAACCAGTTCGTCATGAAAAGTCAATTCGTTAAGAATAAGTAACGAATTAGAAGTTTAACAGAATGACAGAATGGTCCCTGGACTTAGAAAAAGAATGATTTAATTACAGAGAAGCCCTTGAACTTTTAAGTTAGCAAATTAATTAATGATTCAAAATTCTAATGGAAAATGTGATAAGACAGTTAATGGAAATAAAATTTTTCCAGCTCGACCAAATCCAGGGGCTCTGCCCCTTAGACCCTGCTAGGGGCTGCCGCCCCTAGACCCCGCTGCCAGGGGCGCTGGCCCCGGTCCCCCGTTCGTTGAGGGTTATAATTGGAATAGAAATACGATATGGATAGTGATAGTAATTAATATGCATAATTGTTATACAGTTAGTCGTGCCCAGCTCAGGAAGGGATTAACTATAAACGGTGAACGTAATCGCATTGATGTGAGTTTCTAGCCCCACTTCCTTGTTATGTTTTCGGGGCTGTGTGCATACTCGATGTGATAGTTAATACACTTACCTTAAGTGGTAAGTGTATGCCTTGTATGACTTATGTATGATGATTGCTTGACGGTGTGTGAACGATCTTCGGATATTGCATGTACCGTCAGGTGGTAGTAAAGATATGATTGATATGTATGATGTAGGATATGTTGTATGTATGAATATATATGAGGTATGCATAATGTATGTATGATATGTTGATGGTACATGAATGCTCTTCAGAGATTGCACGTATTGTCAAGGAAAGTATGTAAGAACAGGTATGGTGCAGTTGCATGAAACAAAGGGACCAGACCCTAATAATATCTGTGATGGTAGGGACCAAACCCTAATAATATATGTGATGTCGGGGACCAGGCCCTTTATAAAATCTGTGATGTTAGGGACCAGATCCTTATAATATTTGTGAAGTTATAGGGTGGAAGGCTCTTTAAATAGGATGGATAGTTATATATGAAGAGTAAGTATGATTAATGTACACCCCTTCGGGCACGTGTGCAAGTATGAGAATAGATTGTATGTTGTATGATTAACTAGAACTCACTCAGCGTAACTGACTTTTAGTATGCACACATGTAAGTAGATTGAGGCGGCTTGCATAAGAGGAAGCGCATGGCATGAACTTGAAGAAGCTGGCATCTCAAGAAATGTTACGTTATTTTAAAGACAATGTTTTATGTTTAAATAATTTGAATGCCTGTTAAGACAAGAAAGAATGGTTATGTAACGTAATGGTTTGAATGTCTTGATATTCTGCGAATGTTTTTATTAACTCTGATATTATGAACTGTGTTTATGAGTAAATCCAACGTCCAAAGTAGGGCAACAGTAACGTGGCCTTACACAAATGACCGCTTAACCACACCAACTCCTTACGGCGCGTTAACATATTAAAAACTAGACCGAATTGTAAAAAGTACCCACAACATCTTGTCTAATGTAGCGTGGTAAAGAGACTTTTAACATTCTCTTGTTGAAAAATAACGCTTTTGTGGCTGGAATTGTACTTAGAGTACATTGGATGTGAAGCCTGAAATTGACTACTAGAGTGAGAATTTTTAAATACTATTAAAGCAAAACCAATGCTCCACATGGCCTTTTATTAGCTTGTCCATATATGCAATCCAGTCAGCAACTTTCCATTGAAGTTTTATATTTTTCTTTCCTGTTTTTTTTGTTTTACATGTTGTTCTTCTAGGTTCTAAATAAAAATCGCCTTCATCCATGGACAATATCATTATTTCGTTTTTCTGGTAAGACACATTTAAATTATCCGGTTATAAATTATAATTATAATCTTCCATAATATCAATATTATAACAAAACTTTATTATTTCAGATTATTTACCCAATTGATTTAAGGAATATTTTATTTTACCATCTAAATCTAACTCTGAGATACCATGGTTATTATCATTATATTGTTTTTTCTGGTAAGACATTCAATTTTTCCGGTTATAAATTAAATATCAATTTTTTCATAATATCAACATTAATATTCTACTTTATAATTGTCACAACCTGACCAAAGGCGGCGGAACATGCCAGGGTGCAACGGATTCCCCAAAACACAAGACACTATTAAGGTTTCAATAGTTAATCAACTAATTTATATTCATAAAATCATAACACTTCACATAACTTGTCCATACAATAACCGAATTCAATACAAGAAAACAAATTTATATTGTTCGTTTTGCTAATATCCTAATAGTCTTGATAACGTTTTTCGTCAAGTTCTCGAGTCAACAAAGTCAAACCTGTAACATTGCATAAAATAAAGTTTGCCAACACAAAGGTTGGTGAGCAATTTCATAGTTTTGAACAATATGTATATAATAAGAAATAATAAATAATAGCAACAATTTGGATAAAAATGTGATAGCTAATAAGAATACATTATCGACACCGTTTATAAGAGTATACCAAATAGATTCGGATTTCATTAGTTTGTTAATAAGAATACATTAAAGGCACCGTGCTATAAGAGAACACCAGATAGTTCACGGATTTAATATGAGATCCTTAATAAGAATACATTAACGATATCGTGCTATAAGAGAATACCAGATAGTTCACGGATTTATGAATCAACAAACCGAAAACGGTAAACTCATAAGCATATACGCATGTAAGCATAGAACACCAAATCGAGCATTTATTTAAGTAAAGTATACAATAAAGTTTGTGTTTATGACTCAATTATAAAGCATTTAGTTTGAATAAGTATACAATATCACCCCCAAAACGAAATGTGAAAAACGAGGTATGAAAAGTACTCACATTCAAGTAACAAACTTGATTCGGAAAAATGACGAGCAACCAGAAGGATGAGGTTTAACGATCAAGGTCTAGGTGAAAGGAAGTCTTGTATTAGAAAGATTGTCTAGGGAGTCTTTAAATAAAATAAATGATAGGAAAAGTAAACAATGCAGAGTTTAACGTTTAAAATGTAAATATTTAAGAAAGACATAATAATAGTCTTTTAAAAATATAAGTTTGCTCGAAACTGGGTTAAAGTACTTAGTCCTTAATATTTACTCAACCAATGTTAAGTAATAAGGTGGGTAAAAATGCAAGAATGCAAGTCCCTTTATAATATAGATACTAAAACGGGTTTTAACGAGTGTTTCGGGTTGTTGGTTCGAGTCTTGATAATTGGTCAAACCCAAAGTCAACTTTCAAAAATATTAAATGTTATGAGATAACTCATAAAAATATATTAACACTTAACCAAGTATGTAGTTCTATTGTTTTAGAACTAAAAACGCACGTTAAGCGAGTGTTTGGTTTTGTCGGTCCAAACTTGTTATAAGATCAAGTTGGATTCAACATTCCAAGTACTTTGATAAAATGTTTAAAATCAGTTTTTAAAGTATTTTTAAATAAATATACAAGTCTTGATAGCTAAAACACACTTTTGTGATTTAAGTGAGTGAAAATCGGTTTAGTTCGGTTTGGTTCGGTTCCATCTCACAATAAGTTCATAGATGGTTTCCACAAGCCCAAATATCAAAGAATTTGTATAAATGATTTTAGAAGTTTAAATCTACATAAAACATGTTTAAACAATTAATTAACAAAACTAGTAAACGAAGTTCAGTTTACGGTTTGGAGCTATTTACGGTTAAACCGAGGCATAGACTCTTCAAACCCATAACCATGGAACTTGATAAATAAGCAAGATAAGTATAAGTTAGCATGGTTATTTAGCAATAATAAAGTTAAATGGTTAGATGCGGAAAATATATAACAAAGACCACGAAAGTCCTCCATGTAGCCTTGCCTTCAAGGCCTGAAACTTAACCAACCGAGGCCGGATAAGTAACTACCAGAGGTAACAAGGGTTGTATTATATATTTATATATATATATATATATATATATATATATATATATGTTGTGCCATATGCTTCAAATATTAATTTAAATTAAGATATACAAATAAAAATGAAGAAGAAGTCAAACTTGACATAAACTTGAAAATAACCTTGAGTGATTCTTGAATTTGAGTGAGGAAAGAGTTTATGAGCAGGTATTTATGTAAGAGATGGCCTTTTATTTATAGGATGACCTTAGAGGGGTTAAACAAGAGGTTTAATGGTTAAAATTCGGATTCGTTGGACAATAGAACAAACAAGGGAACACAAAAAGCAATATGCAGGTCTGAGGCTGCGCTACGCGACCAGCCTAGCCTCCCTGGCCGCACGGCACGGCGTGCTAGGGGGGTGGGTTGGTCAGTTTGTCTTGCGTGGTTCTTTTGCGTCCCGGAAGTTCGTTTTCGTTGTAATTTGAGCGTTTTAAAGGCGTTTTCGAATCCATAAAAGGGGTTTTTCAAATTGAACAAGTGGAAATGATTTAGTAACATAAAATCCAATATTTTTTATATTTGAAAATGTTCGGGATATAAATCGGGTCGGTTTACAACATAAAAACAAATACAAGATAACCCGAAATTGACGAATGTCACAGTATCCCCAACTTTTTGGAAATTTCGTCCGGAAATTAAAATAACTTAGAGTAAAGAGGTAATTACTAACGAATGTCGTTTTTAATAAAGCAATTGTAATAAAAATTTTTGACTAAAGAATAACGTCAAATCCTTGCATGACTCGAAAAAACGCCACATATGAGAACATAATAAAGGCACTTATATATAGGATATACCGGCGGCGTATCCACCATGCCCTTATCATAAATCGCATTTCTACCATTTTCCGCTATCTATCTCAGGTCTGAGTTATCGCACACAACCGCACTTACTATAGCTTCCATACGGGAATTTCGATAACTAAGTGTGCACCCATAATTATTTAGATCGTCGTATGGTCCACATAGTTCGTTCCATTATGGGGTTTAAGAGACATATTTATTTTGAAATCTTTAAATAATAGATGTGTAAATAAATTTATTGAATTTTGCCAGTATTGACAAACCAATACAAGTGGTTGAAAAATTTCGGGATTGACTTTTAATTAAGTAGTAAAAATGGGATAAATAATTGAGCTAACTAAAAATCTTAAAATATACCATGTTGGAAATAACAATTCGGTTTAAATAAGTAAAGACGATCGAATAAAAAAAATTAGGGTAAACAATATGAAATAAGATTTGAAGTTAAAAGTAATCAAGGAAAGAATAATAAATAAAATCCATGATTGTTTGTTGGGACACTAAATTAGTATAAAATCCGATAACTGGAATTTTGATAATGAGAACTCCAATAAATGGAAATGAGAAATCCAATAAATGAAAACGAGAATCCGGAGAGCGAAAATGAAAAATCTGATAAGTGGGTACATAAGGTTGGGATAAACAACGATACAATTAACAATAACATCGTACGATAAGTTTCATACGTGAACAGACTTGGGGTTATAGGCATTTGAGAATATGATTGCGTGAAATGTGATAATTATGAGAATGAGGTGAATTCTATGGGGTGATGTTTACATGTATCAAAATTAAAATAAATAAAATTTGATTAACAACCAAAACAATCGATGAAATGTGATAAAACGTGAATACGATCACCATTGTCAAACCATTTATGTAATCTTCATTGTAATAACGGTGTCTAATAGTGCCAAAACTTGCGGACAACCACACATAGGCCGCTTAATAGATTAAATGAAATGATGTAGAATAAAGCATAGAATCGAGTCTTGCTTGAAATGCATAGATGCTCAAATATGAATAACATAGGCATGAAGATATCGTTTTAAATATAAACGAAATTTTTAGCGAAATTGAGGTTTTGAAAGTATTACACAAATTGTTATTGAATAACTTAAATTCGGTCATGAATAATCAAAACACAAAATGAAACTCATGTGCATAAAATTACTATCGAAACATCTCATCAATCGAAAAGAGAATCGTAACAATCGTGAGACTCCAATTAATAACGAAATATGTAAATCGCGTATTATACGCTCTTTTTTCAAAAATTATAAAAGTAACATCGAAAATGAAGTCTTAAGTAAAATCATTTTATCGTTTCCAAGAAAATGTATATAATAACAAAGTATCGCGGTAACGCGTAGCTAGTGAAATATTTAAATCCTTATCGAATGAAAATCTTAAAGAAAGGTTTGCATACGTAAAGCTTTTGTGATTATAAAAAATCATGAATGAAATGATGCTTGCGATAATAAGGAGTAAAAATTCGCATAAACCGTTATCGAACAAGGTTTGTGCTACGATATCTAAAGTATAAAGCAATTATGAGTGTGTCCCAAAAGATTTGTCAAGTCATGATCATTGAGTTTATGCAAAATGATGAAAGTTATAGTTTGTTATTGAATAAATCCCGAATTCGACATTCAAAATGAAACCTCGTATTTATAAAGTTATTATCACCTTAGGTAGCAGTACTTAAAATCTTGAAATTACCCATATAATCGTTTAATAACCCTTGAAAGCGAATCCTCATAATAGAACATTCATGACAATATTATATTTTTCAAAATGATTTATAAAATGTGGACATAATATGTAAATCGTTAATCTTGAAAGAGTTTATAATTTAAAAGTGATTAGTAAAACACATGAGGTCATTATAAATACGCTAGTTGTATATACATAATAATTACATAAAAAAATTTTAAGGGTAAAATGAGGCTTGCGTGTGTATCGAGAGGTTTTAGGCTTCTAATGGTGAATGGTTTGGGAATTTGGTGAAGAGTGAGTGTGTTTTAGGTATCTTGCGTAGTCGGGTTTTCTTGAGTTGGATTGATGGGGTTTGTTGCGTTTAGGTTGTTTGAGTGGGTTAGGCTTAGATGACTTATGCGATTAGTGGTTGGGCTATTTGGATAGGGTTTGCTTATTTGAGTTCGGGTTAAGTTTATGGGTTGGATAAGTCAACCTTGACTAGCTTGGGTTGAGATTTGATTTGTACATGTGTTTTGCAATGAGTGTTTGGGGTTGCAAATTTTGATATTAACTCTATGGTTGAATGGAAATGGTGTGGCGATATGGTTTGTGACTTGACATAGCATGGGTCAAAGGATGGAGTCATAGTTGTGTAAACTTTGGTTTGTATATATTCAAGACATTGGTGGATGTGTTTGTTGGTGTAATTGAAGTATTAGGATGGTGAATTTGATAGGTTTTCATGACGTAAAGGTGTCGGTATTTAGGGCTTTTTGTTGGGTTGATGTTGTACATCTTGGATTTGCATGGGGTTTGAGTTAGTATGGGTATACTTTTGGATGCTAGGTTTCGTTCATATTGAAGAAAGATTTGAGTATGTGGGAAAACTTTTGAAGTGGGAGGATGGTTTGATTTAAGGTGGTAGCTCGAGATGAAACACCTGTGTTTAGAAGCTTGGGGTTGCGTTTCGGGAAATTTTGACTAATAATAAGTATTAAGTTGGAAATATCATAATTTACAAATAATGATTGAAACATTCATGAAACTTTTGATAATAAAGTTACAAATTACTATGTATAAATATATTTTGTAAATAAAATATTGAGATTAAAGCTTGCGAATTACAGCAACAATTTTTTTTTTTTTTTTTTGCTAAAAGTTCTTCACTAAATTGGGAGTTGTTACGATAAGTCGGGTCGGCTTAAGTTGTAAAATAATTTACAAGGAAATGTTGAAATAAACCAACCCGAGTAACGTAACTCGTTCTTGAAATGCATAAAATTAAGTAGTGGAAAATATTACGGGAAACTAAGGTAATAAAGTTTGCATTTTAAGGTTTATTGTAAAAATAAAAGCTACTTGTCATGAGGAAGCAAAATAATTTTTTTATAACGACTAAAATAAAATTTTGCTTATGAGGAAATTAAAATAAGTGGATTGATTGTCGAAATTTGTTATGAGGTATCAACATTGAATGATGAATGTCGTTTTGGGAATACAACTTTGCGTAAAGAAAATTTTATTTACCGATTTCTAGATTTAACATCGTATAACGAAAATGTATCATGGTAAGTTAAAATGATCGTCATTGTGAATCTAGAAATCGAAAATAAACAATTTTTGTCTTTAAAATAGAATTCTATGAAGTTTTGCATGAAAATTTAAGAAAATTACAAGCTATAAGTTTGTGAATTTCTTGAAAAATTAAGGCGAAACTACCATGAGAAATTTAAAATAAGGAAAATCGTATGATGAAAAATTTATTTGTGAAAATTTATAATGAACCAAATATTGCATAATGAAAGTTGTTATGAGAATAAATTTTGGATAATGAAGATCCTACCATGTATATTATATAATCTAGTGAAATTTAAAACAACGTGAGAATTTAAATAATCGATATTGTGAAATGATAGTTTTAAAATGAACGGGATCATTATAAAAATAAGATTTTTATGAAATCTTGTATGAAAGCCTTTAAAGACAATTTAAAATCTATATAATGGGAATTTACTTGAAAATTTAAGGCAAAATTCATCATAAAACCTTTTTAATATGATGAAATTCAAATGATAAAAATTTTGTTTATAAATAGTCCTAATGAACAAGGATGACATATTAAAAATCATTATAAATAGTTCAAAATATATTATTATTATTATTATTATTATTATTATTATTATTATTATTATTATATTAACTTACATTGAAGAGATTATTATAAACGAATTTTTCATAACAAAAATCGCGGTGTGAAATCCAAGTGAGAAAATTGTATAAAAGACTTTACCATGTGAAATCAAAACATAAAAGAATTACTTACTATGAAAAATGAATTTTTAAATGAGGACTTGTGATGAGAATTTATTTGAAAAAGTAAAAAGGAATAATTGTTTAAATCTTTGAAGTTGTATATAATGTCTTAAGATTTAAAGGCGGAAAAATCGTGCATGAACCACCATAACTTAATATTCCGACACTAAACCTTTATAAAAATACCTTGTTGGAGTCTAACATGTGCACATACCACTGCGTCTTTTTCATGTTTTCGACTCAAATAACGATTGTAACACATATATAGTAAACCGGGATACAACGTCATGTCAAAACACTAGTACACGAACCACCGTGGTTCTATTGTTTCAACACCGAAAATTAGGATGGCAACCGGAACGCCCTCATTCGACAACTTAAAGTGGGAATACCATATGAGACAATCATTAAGGAGATTTGAAACAAAGGGATCCAAGTAAAGCTCATGATCCATAAAACACAATAAATTCTAATGTTTTCGCGGTAGGGTAAGGATACCTTAGAATGTTTTGAGTGTTTGTGTATATTTACGATTTGATGAAATAAATAAGTATATAAATAAATAAGTGTAATGAACAATCATGCAGGGTAAACACGTATAGGCAACACGTATAAGGTCCCTAAAGCAAACTAGACTAGGTCGTTAAGTCTAACCACCTATCTTATAGTCTTGTGGCTCTGATACCAATCTGTCACACCCCGATCAAAGGCAGCGGAACATGCCGGGGTGCAACGGATTGCCCAAAACACAAGACACTATTAAGGTGTCAATATTTAATCAACTCATTTATATTCATAAAATCATAACACGTCACATAACTTGTTCATACAATAACCGAATTCAATACAAGTAAACAAATATATATATTGTTCGTTTTCTGATATCCTAATAGTCTTGATAACGTTTTTCGTCAAGTTCTCTAGTCAACAAAAGTCAAACCTGTAACATTGTATAAAATAAAGTTTGTCAACACAAAGGTTGGTGAGCAATTTCATAGTTTTGAACAATATGCATATAATAACAAATTTCCACAACTTGTATACGAAATAATAAATAATAGCAACAATTTGGATAAAAATGAGATCGCTAATAAGAATACATTAGCGACACCGTCTATAAGAGAATACCAAATAGATTCGGATTTCATGAGGTCGTTAATAAGAATACATTAACGGCACCGTGCTATACGAGAATACCAGATAGTTCACGGATTTAATATGAGAACGTCAATAAGAATACATTAATGATACCATGCTATAAGAGAATACCAGATAGTTCACGGATTTATGAGTCAACCAACCAAAAGCGGTAAACACATAAGCATATACGCATGTAAGCATAGAACACCAAATCGAGCATTTATTTAAGTAAAGTATACAATAAAGTTTGTGGTTTATGACTCAATTATAAAGCATTTAGTTTAAATAAGTATGCAATATCACCCCCAAAACGAAAGGCGGAAAACAGGGTATGACAAGTACTCACATTCAAGTAACAAACTTGATTCAGTAAAATGAAGAGTAACCGAAAGGATGAGGTTTAACGAGCAAGGTCTATGTGAAAGGAAGTCTTGTATTAGAAAGATTGTCTAGGGAGTCTTTAAATAAAATTATTGATAGGAAAAGTAACAATTCAGAGTTTAACGTTTAAAATGTAAATATTTAAGAAAGACATAATAATACTCTTTTAAAAATATAAGTTTGCTCGAAACCGGGTTAAAGTATCTAGTCCTTAATATTACTCAACCTATGTTTAGTAATAAGATGGGTAAAAATACAAGAATGCAAGTACCTTATTATATAGATACTAAAACGGGTTTTAACGAGTGTTTCGGGTTGTTGGTTCGGGTCTTGATAATTGGTCAAAACCCAAAGTCAACTTTCCAAATATTAAATGTTATGAGATAACTCATAAAAATATATTAACACTTAACAAAGTATGTAGTTCTATTGTTTTTGAAATAAAAACGCATGTTAAGCGAGTGTTCGGTTTTGTCGGTCCAAACTTGTTATAAGATCAAGTTGGATTCAACATTCCAAGTACTTTTATAAAATGTTTAAAAATCAGTTTTTAAAGTATTTTTAAATAAATATACAAGTCTTGATAGCTAAAAACACATTTGTGTGTTTTAAGCGAGTGAAAATCGGTTTAGTTCGGTTTGGTTCGGTACCATCTCACAATAAGTTCATAGATGGTTTCCACAAACCCAAATATCAAAGAACTTGTATATGATTTTAGAAGTTTAAATCTACATAAAACATGTTTAAACAATTATTTAACAAAACTAGTAAACAAAGTTCGGTTTATGGTTCGGAGCTATTTACGGTTAAACCGAGGCATAGACTTTTCAAACCCATAACCATGGAACTTGATAAATAAGCAAGATAAGTATAAGTTAGCATGGTTAGTTAGCAATAATATAGTTAAATCGTTTGATGCGGACAATATATAACAAAGACCACGAAAGTCCTCAATGTTGCCTTGCCTTACGAGGCCTGAAACTTAACCAACCGAGGCCGGATAAGTAATTACCAAAGGTAATAATTTTATATATATATATATATATATATATATATATATATATATATATATATATTGTGCCATATGCTTCAAGTATTAATTTAAATTAAGATTTACAAATAAAAATGAAGAACTAGCATAGTTTGACTTTGGAAGTCAAACTTGACATAAACTTGAAAATAACCTTGAGTGATTCTTGAATTTGAGTGAGGAAAGAGTTTATGAGCAGGGATTTATGTTAGAGAGGGCCTTGTATTTATAGGATGAGATTAGAGGGGTTAAACAAGAGGTTTAATGGTTAAAATTCAGATTCGTTGGACAATAGAACAAACAAGGGAACACAAAAAGCAATCTGCAGGTCTGAGGCCACGCTACGCGACAAGCCTAGCCTCCCTGGCCGCGCAGCGTGCTAAGGGGGTTGGGTTGGTCAGCTCATCTTGTGTGGTTCGTTTTGCGTCCCGGAAGTATGTTTTCGATGTAATATGAGCGTTTTAAAGGCGTTTTCGAATCCATAAAGGGGGTTTTTCAAAATGAACAAGTGGGAATGATTTAGTAACATAAAATCCAATATTTTATATATCTGAAAATGTTCGGGATATAAATCGGGTCGATTTACAAGATAAAAACAAATACAAGATAACCCGAAATTGACGAATGTCACAATAATTTCAGGTTAATGTACTGACTGATACAAGCTAATTTTCATGGATTGAGTATTACTTTATAAGATGTATTTTTTTATATTGATTTTATTTCTTTTTTGAATATTCAATTATATTCATTATTTGTAAATAAAATAATATATTGATGTATATCGGAGATACCTTGATGTATATTTTTGTTCCGGCGTGCCTTAGTATACATAAATTACACATTTAAGTATCCCATTAATACAATTTATTGAGTTTTACTATCCTTATTTGTTTAAATAACTAATAAGGATAATCAAACTCAATAGATTGTATTAATGGTTTTAATACAATTTAATTAACATATTTAAACTCCTTTTAAATTTGGAATTTGACCAAGCTTTCAACAAAATTTTAAAGGTTTTAATACTCTCCATAATCTCATTTCAAAATCTTTCCATAATTTTTTGAAGTTTTCAAATTAACCGATTTGATTTTCATTTTTGTAATTATTTCTAAATTAATTAGTCGAGGTAAGTGCCATTTTAGTACCTTTGGTTTGGACTACTACGCAACTTTAGTACCTATTCTTTATTTTATGCAAATAGCTACCTAAGTTTCCAAATTCTTGCATTTTTAGTACTTTTTTTAACCCCGTTAACTTCCATCCGTTAAGTCAGGGGTATTTGTGTAATTCTATTATTATTTTTTTATTTCTTTTATTTGATCCTTCCCCGTTTCATTATTATCAGATCCTAACTCATAACCCTAATTCTCTAAACAAGTAACTGATAACCCTAATCGACCAATCGATTCCCCAAATTCGCTCATCAGTCATCAATAACCCTAATCGAGCAATCATTATGGCTAAATTGTGGGATGTGCGACCAGAATCTTCAAAATTCGATCCCGAAGTTGAATATGGTGAGTCTAATTTTACAAATTCTCAACTGTTTGAATCAAATACTTTACTTGTTGATCCTAACATTTTGTACACTTTGATTTTTCAGCAAACGGCCCGTACCAGTTTACAATACAAATTCATCATGGTGGCAAGTTTAACGATGGTCCAGGAGGCAAAACTTACAATTTGGGTCATGTGGACTTCATTGATAAGGTGCATTCTGAGGATTTTTTTCAGTCATTATTCTAAAGGATATGGTTGAAGACTAGGGTATTTAGAAGTAGATGTAGTTTCATACTATTACAGGGTCCATGAAGTAGACTTAGATGTTGGTTTAAGACCATTAGGTAGTGATAAGGATGTGCTTGAAATGACTGAACAAATTCAACATACTAGAGTTATTAAGGTGTATGTTGAACATTTCAAAACATATCCTAGGAAAAAACTGAATGTTGATAAAGGTGTTGAAGATTTGAATGTTTTGAATGTTGGATGGGCTGCTGATTATCAGTTTAGTAATGATGAGGGTGTTGTTGAGAAGGAGACTGTTGAGGATGATAAGGGTGATGATGATTGGAGTGACGAGGGGTCAGATGGTGTTGAAGGGAGGGGTGATGTAGGTAGTCAAGAGATTGAAGATTCAGATTACATAATAGATGAAGAATACTTAGATGATGATATATATGTAAATGATAAAGATGAATTTAGGGCTGCTGTTGACTTTGACATAAGTGATGAAGGTGAAGAAGATGAAGTATTTGGAGATGAAGATTTAGGTTTGATTGATGTAGATGAGGTTGATGGTTATAGTGGTGATGAGACACCATTGGAACAAGCTCTTAAGCTTAATAGGAAGAAGAATAGTGGTACAGAAGATGTGAATCGTCCCTTTTACATTGGCCAAACTTTTGATGATAAAGATTCCATTAAGTGGTTGGTCAAGCAATATGCAATTGAATCAAGAAGGGAATTACATGTTAAGCTTAATGACAATCGTAGATATAGGGTGATTAGTTTAGGTGTGGACCCTAGCCATGTTAGATATGAAAGTAAAGAGGATGGGACAAAAGTAGTTGGGAATTCCAAGGATAGATCTAAAGCATCTTCTAGTGGGACATCAAAGGGTAATTCTGTAAAATCCAAACCCAAAAAGAAGGACCAGGTTCCCAAATGCCCTTGGACATTACACATATCAAATGTTAGAAATAAAGGTAGTTGGACTGTGAAAACATATTTTAAAGAGCACACTTGTAAGCAAACAAGAGATGTGAGCTTGTGCACCATAAATTGGTTGGCCAGAGAAATTGAACCAACCATTAAAACAAGCAATTCAACCACTAAGCCAAGAGATCTGGCAGAAGACTTGACAAAGAAATATCAAGTGCAGATTACGCCATATCAGATGAGCAGGGCTAAGACCATGGCTGAAAGGAAGGTACTTGGAGATTTTCAGGCTCAGTATGGTTATCTAAGGGATTACACTGATGAGCTTATTAGATCTAATCCAGGTACAACAGTGAAACTAGATGTTGAACCTAGTTTCAACCCTAGTAGTCCCACAAGATAGTTTAGGAGAATATATATTTGTTTTGGTGCACTAAAGGAAGGGTTCAAGCTAGGTGGTAGAGATTTACTTGGTCTTGATGGGTGCTTTATGAAAGGGCCACTTCCAGGGCAAATTTTAACAGCTGTGGGAATTGATGCAAATAATGGAATTTATCCAGTAGCATTCTCAGTGGTGGAGGCAGAGTCAACTGATAGTTGGACCTGGTTTTTGGAGTGTTTAGGTGAAGAGTTGGAGTTGTATTCCAATAGTAACTTCACCTTCATAAGTGACGGACATAAGGTTTGTAACTGTTTGATTATTTTTACATACATATGATTGTTTTTGTAACTGTTCGCTTATTTTTACATACTTAATATTGTTTTGTTTAGGGCATAATACCAGCTATACAAAAGGTGTTTCCAAGTGCTGAACACAGGTATTGCATAGGGCATATACATGAGAACATGAAGCCAAGGTGGAGAGGTGTGATGTACAAAAACATGTTTCAGAAATGTGCTTTTGCAACAACACCACAGGAATTTGAAAGAAGTATGAAAGCAATACTAGATAAATATAAGGCACTCCATGATTGGTTGAAAGAGATCCCACCCAAACACTGGTCCAGAGCTTATTACAGTGGTAGGTGATATTATATTTCATTCAATTTATTGATATTAGTTGTTTGATTAGCATGTAGTTATAAGTTGTTTGATATCAGTTGATTAGCATGTAGATATAAGTTGTCTGATACTATATTTCCTTAAATTTATTGCAATTAGGCCAAAATGTGATGTTATGTTGAATAATCTTTGTGAGGTCTTCAGTAGGCAACTGATTCTTGCAAAGGACAAACCAATTATAACTTGCATTGAGTTAATTAAGGAATATATGATGAAAAGCATGGTTGTGGTGCATAAGACCATTGCTAAGTTTCAAGGGCCATTAACACCTGTTGCCACATCAATATTTGAGAAAATCAATATTGAAGCAAATCTATACACTGTTATTTGAAATGGGAATACCAAATATCAAGTTACTGGTCCTACTAATGAGAAGAGAGCTGTTAACATGGAACAGAGGACTTGTTCATGCAGAAGATGGGAGCTGATGGACATGCCTTGCAGGCATGCAGTGGCTTGTATTTATAATATGGCCATGAATAGACAGGGTGATGGGATAGCAAAGAGGTGGGTGGATGAGGTCTATTGGTTAAAGACTTGGAAAAAGGTTTATGCAAAAACCTTAGAACCAATTAATAGTATGGAGTTATGGCCAATCTCTGCATGCCCAAATACCTTAACAGCCCCAAAGTATCACAAGCAAATAGGTAGACCAACGAAGAAGAGAAAGAAGTCTGCTGAGGAGATTCTTGAGTTAAACCAAAAGCTTGCAAAAAGTGGTAAATTGACAAGGGAAAGTGGGACTGTAACATGTGACATTTGCAAGCAGGTGGGACATAACAAGAGGTCATGTGGAAAGAGGGCACAAGGTGGGTCTGTTAAGGCTGGTAAGAAAACTGCTGGATCTGCTAAAGCTGTTGGAAAATCATCTAGGACTGGCAAGCAAACAACTGGTAAGCAAGCTGCTGCAAAATCATCTGGGACTGGTAAGGCTGCTGCTAAAAGAACAAGGGCTGGAAAACAAGTTGTGGATGCTAAAGCTGGTGCTAAAAGGAAAAGGGTTGGAACAAAAGGTGAGGCTGCTACTTAGTCTTTGCATTAAGTGTTTTTAAACATGTGTTATGTTTATGTAATGTTGACAAACTTATGTCCATGGTTTATGTGTTTTGAAACTTATGTTTGTGTAATTTTGACAAACTTATGTCCATGCTTTATGTGTCTTGAAACTTATGTTTGTGTAATGTTGAAACTTATGTTTGTGTAATGCTATGAAACTTGCAGTTGCAGCCAATTGTTGTCAAATGTTTGTGTAATGTTATGAAACTTATGTTATTGTGTAATTTTATGAAACTTATGTTATTGTGCAGATTGTTTAGACTATTGAATGTTAGTTGTGACAATTGTTTAGACTCTTGCTTATTAGACTCTTGCAGATTCTTTTAGACACTTGCATTCTTAAGACTCTTGCAGTTTAGTAACACTTGCATAATGTTAACTGGATTGCCAAATAGTGGCATTTCAATTGGATGCCCAAAAGTGGCTATGTTGACCAAATAATGACAAGAGCATAAGCATAAAGCATGTGTATTTCATTAACACAAACAAACACCAAACACCAAAACATAAAGACCAAAGGACCAAAACACCAAAACAAACTCAACAAACACCAAAACATTAACACCCAAACATCCTTCATTAACACAAACACAATTACATGCTTAGCATTGTTACATTAGAGTACTTGCATTAGGCCACAAACAACAATATTACACAATATTACTAAAGTCAAACATAAGGATACTAAACTAAAAGTCAATGAAATAGATAATAGCAAATGAAAAACACCCATGACATGCAAAGCATTTGTTTAAGCCTTCTGTTCTCATTTCCCATTTCTCTTCCAATTTCTTCAAGTTTTGAGTTCCACTTAGACAACTTTCTTGCATTTTCTTTATGTTCGTTAATTGACTTCAAAAGACCGGGTATAATAGCAGCTGCTCTCTGACACATCGGGGGGTCCAGCCAAAGAACAAACCCACAGTTTCGCCCCTTACAATAAAAATTATGAATTCAATTAGAAATTGGAGCACCAATTATGAATTAAGTAACACACAAACAAATTTTACCTGCCTAGCGCAACAATAAAATCGTCGACCAGGGTTATATGATGTCCACGAAGTTTGAATGATGGTTGGCGAACCACAAGAGCACATAACCATTATCAATTGTGAAGTCTCTGTGATTTTTAGAATTAGGGTTCATACGATGAATTTGGGGGAACGAAATGGGGGACATGGTTTATAATCGGGGAAAGAGAAAACAAGAAAAGAAAAAGAAAAATAAAAATATAATAGTAAAATTACCCAAATATCCTTCATTTAAATAATAGAATTACACAAATACCCCTGACTTAACGGATGAAAGTTAACGGAGTTAAAATAAGTACTAAAAATGCAAGAATTTGGGACTGAGGTAGCTATTTGCATAAAATAAAGAATAGATACTAAAGTTGCGTAGTAGTCCAAACCACAGGTACTAAAATAGCACTTAACTCTTAATTAGTCATATTAGTAAAATTAGAATAGATTTGATTTTAATTTTTGTGATTTGACATTAACTAGAATAAGTTATCATTTTAATATTCAAAAACTGATTGTTAAACTAAAAATATTTGCCATAACTGTAATGTAATTTTACTTTACTTTACGTGAATATTAATTATTAATTAATAATAAAATAATAACCACGTTATTTTAGAACACAATATTCAAATTGACATTATTCTAATAATCAATACTTAATATATCATAAATTAAATAACCGTTTTATCATCATTTATAAATATTATTCGGCACATATGATTTAGTGAATATTATTAAACATGCCAATTTTTCATAATTAACTAATATTATTATTCGCATGAATCAAGATATTTCAAATTATTTTTATTTTTACACGGAAGACCAAATTTAAACTTAAACTAAAAAATTTAATTAACATATTTAAACTCCTTTTAAATTAGGAAATTGACCAATCTTTCAACAGAGTTTTAAAGATTTTAACACTCTCCATAATTTTAAACTCATTTCAAAATCTTTTCATAATCTTTTGATGTTTTCAAATTAACCGATTTGATTTTCATTTTTGTAATTTTTTCTAAATTAATTAGTCATATTAGTAAAATTAGGACCGATTTCAGTTTAATTTTTGTGAGTTGACATTAACTAGAATAAGTTATCATTTTAATATTCAAAAAACTGATTGTCAAACTAAAAATACTTGTCATAAGTGTAATGGAATCTTACTTTAATTTACGTGAATATTAATTATTAATTAATAATAAAATAATAACCGCGTTATTTTAGAACAAAATATTCAAATTGACATAATTTCTAATAATCAATACTTAATATATCATAAATTAAATAACCGATTTATCATCATTTATAAATATTATTCGGCACATATGATTTAGTGAATATTATTAAACATGAAAACTTTTCATAATTTATTAACGTTATTATTCCCATGAATCAAGATGTTTCAAATTATTTCTATATTTACATGGAAGATCAATTCAAACTTAAATTTAGGTCACTTATAAGTTTACCATTCGATATCATATTCTTCATATATATTTCATCATAACTACATCCAAATTTCAATATTTTCGCTGCAACCATGTCATTTCTTCAACGAATTATTAATATACATTTCACAAATGTTAATGTCACTAAATTTCTCAATAATGTATAATAAACACGTATTATATTTTACCCAATTTAACTAATAAGTTTTTAAACATAATATAAATATTCTAATTATAACATCCAAACAATTTGATAGTGTGAGTCTTCATAATGTTTTCAAAGAATATTAAAAATATTTGATAATTTATTTTTTATACGTTTATATTTTGTTTTCATTGATTTTGTGTCATATTTTTTCAGCTTTAATTATTTTCAAAGTCAACATAAAATTTTTTAATCTTTTCAAAGTTATTTGAAAATTCATTTATTGTAAAACGTTTTTAAGTTTTGCAAATTTAACAAAATATTAATGTCAAAAGTTTGTTGCAAGATTGGCCAAAAATAAAAAAAAAAGTTCATAATTTTTTAAAGCTGACTAATTCCAATTTTTTTATATTTTGTAACTATTTTGAAAATATTTCAAAACGGGTTGTTTTGAAATCAAATTTGTTTGTTATAAAATGACGGTCAAAAAATGTTTTTATTGATAGATCTTTGTGTTTTAATGGTTTAAGTTAGAAAGATGTTTCATATTGTCATTTTACTTTGTTTGTTGTTATATGTTATTTTGTTTTAATAAAAACAACAATTTAAATAAAAACAACTTAATTAATGTTCAAATGTTACTCATTATTAAATATGTTATTATGGCATATTTAATTTGGATGCTATTGTTTTATTATATTTTCAGATGGTGAAGCAAAATGAGTTTCTTTTGATAGAATTTTTGAAGAAGTTGATTGTGGTTTAATATGAAAAAACATGTTTATGTCTTTTGTTGATATTTTTTGGTTGTTCGATGTACATTAACTTGTAACTTTTAACTTTATATATGATGATGATGATGATGATCTAGACAATGTAAATGGTTAACGTTTTGGTCCGAAAGTTTGAAGAAGTTTTGTGTTGCTTGAATTTGTTGTTTAAATATATTATGTTTGTTGACATATTTTTCCAACCGTGTGTAACACGGGCTATACCCTAGTTTATTTAGTAAAAACAAAAGTGGTGGTTCTTTAGTAATGATGTCACCGTGTAACCCTAAACACATATTGAATTTGTGTTGTTTCAATATGCCACATGGCATTGAATATTCTTCTAGATTAATTGACCATCAACACGCCCCATTGACATTTCTATCCAGACTCCGATTTGAGGAAACGATAAATACCAATTAGGTTAGTAGCCCGTGTGATACACGGGTTTGATAGAATATAAAGATGTATTATGAAGTCTAATAAATTAGATATTACTTAAAAACAGAAAAAAATGTTCATGATTAAGTTAACATAAATCTCTAAAAAACTTTTTACATACAACAGTATGTTAGATACTCATATTTAACACGGGTTAGTTAAAATTTATAATGGAAACAACCACACAATATGAAAGAGTTAATTAGAAAGAATTTGAAAAAAATAGATATAAAGATGTATTGTATATAGTCGAATTGATAAAAAAATATTGAAAAAAAAAATACATGTTGAACGCAATTCATTAAGTGTTATAGATTAGGAATCATCTTAAAAGTATATATCGTTCCTTCAAATCAAAATACTATATAACCTTTGAAATAATGAAGTACGTTCGGTTTTTCATATATAATGATGTTGTGATACTTGTTCGTTCAGTTTTTCATATATAATGATGTTGTGATACTTGTTTGTTGTGTATGTACTATCATATTCTATTTTAATTCGAATAAGTATTATCAACATTACATTAAAAAAATATATAATGAGGTCTGCACAAACTGTCGAATCAAGCTTCAACTTGACAGTTAACAAAAAGTTTGCGCTCAATTAATCATACATGTTGCACGGGTAGCATTTACATTTCAAACGAAATAACAAAACTAAAACTAATTAGAAATTAAGTAGTTCCCCTATATACCATATTTAGATTTGAAGGTATCTAACACCACGTCTTGACTCCGACATAAAAGAAGCACATGCATCCCATGTCCTTGCAATTTCTTTGTGACAGGTTGTGAGAAGCTTACAAGGCAAATACTGAATCTTTGATTTTTTTTTCTTGAAATATCCTCAAACTCCTTGCTATGAAATAAGCATACCAAGCGTGTCAAAAGACAAGAATACCCCTCTGCATTTTCACTTGAAAGTTATATTCATTGTTGCACATATGACCCAAATACCCTTTACAAAATAGAAATGAGTGCAGCAAAATCAATACCATGAATGGTGTTAGAGGATGACACTGAATCCACTTTTCAAATTCCTAAAAATTCAAGACAATCAGTTTACTTAGAACTTCATGATTGTAATGAAAATAAAAAGGCTAGAAAGGGATAATAGGGATTTAATGGTTTACCCAATCCAATCAACTCTCATTCACTTTCATATCCTATGTTGCCCTAAACTCAAGACATCATTCACTGTAAAAAATGGTAACGGTATGTGAACAAAATAATTTTTGAAAACAAAATCTGAATAAAAGAAGGCGGATGCAAGAATTAGTTATCGTCGCCGTGCCTGTCCAGCAACGGACACAAATGAGAATTGAATATCCCGTTTTAAATGGAACCAACCTAATTTTTTTTAAAGTGGGCCTTTTTGACCCAAAACCAAATTGATGATTTTTTAAAGCCACTCGTTTTAACCCAAACCAAATTTTTAAAATGACATGAACTCATTTTGCTTAGAACCCATATTGAAACTTTTAAAATGATCCACTTGACATGAAGTTAGTTTGCCTATAACACATATTGACCCGAACCCGTTCTGACCTATGACCGGAACCCACAAGGCACAAGACCGACCAAGTTTTAGCAGGTCTAAAGCTTACATATCATAACTTTCAACCTCCACGATGGTGTGTTCCAAGTCAAGTCATCTAAGAAACAAAGGATTGTAAGTAAGTGTTGATAAATGTTGAGCAAAATTTGTGTGCCTCTAAGCAAAATTAAACAAATTTAAAAGACAAAGTTTACCTGACCTACACCTAAGCCCATACAGTATTAGTTTCATCATATCTTGGTACTGGACAAAGAACAGCTGCAAGCCTGCAAGGCTTCCATCTGTACAAAAAAAATAACAAAATGGTTCAAATTCAAGATTTAATGATATTAAACTTTTAACAGTCCACTAACAAAAGATGAAACCTATGTGTCGCTTACTCCATGCCTTTTTCTTTTGGTCAATGCCTTGGGTAATAACATTAATAAACAAACACACCAACATATTTAGTAGTAGTTGCAAAAAAGGAGTAATTTACCACTTCTTTCAATCCAAATAGAAAGAAAAAAATAACTGCAATACAAATACATTATTAGACGATTTTTAGAACAAATTTTTTCGGTTTCAAGTTTCAATCCAATGGCGGTGTGTACTGAAAAATCCATTTAAGAATCAAATATGTTAAACATGCTTTATTATGTACCATAGACTGATTAGAACTATAATAAGTCAAACTGAATTTTCATTTCGTCAAACTCACACTCAGATCAGATTAAAATTTTTACCAATTTTTTCATGTTTACAATTTTAAAACCAAAACCTGAACTCAACTTTCTTAACTGTACATGTTATTACAAAAAAGGCTATATGCCTATATATACTTTAGCAATTGAATGCCTTACATACAATCTAACGAAACATCTAATTTTGAATGATTTTGACCCAATATCATAGAGAAATCGAAAGTTTGAATTCATGAGAATCATTTAAGAACAATATTTGGAAGTAGATACAAATCAGAGAACAAAACATTAACAGTGCCTATTTTGAAAGAACAAATTTGCAGGTGCTATTTCTGTGCATTAGCATGTGTTTGAAAAAACTTCATTCCGAACCACCGCCACTGTCATTGCTCATATTCAAGAAAAGATTTATTGAAATCAGTTACATACCTCGAAGATTGGATGATGAACAATGATGATTCTGACAGGAGGTACGATTTCCTCTGAATCACAAACAGCTGGCTCTACATTATAAAAACGTAGAATTTAAGCAATGTAAAAGAAACCTTAAGATAATAAGCATTAAACACTATAGAAAAAAATAATAATCACATAATTATGCAATATAAGGTCAGATTAGATCCCTAAGCTATTATTTCTCCACTGATCACTCTTTCTTCAATATCCTCAAATATTTGTTGATCATACATGTTGCTAGACAGATTTTAGGGTTAGATTGATAGCAGAGACTAATGGAGATAACAAAACCCAAATGATGGATTTAAACAAAACAGTTGAGTAACAAACCAAGAGAGATCAGAAAAAACTGAATACATAAAGAACATACCTGACTGATGAAGAAGGAAGGAACGTGAAGAAGCCATTAATCGATGATGAAGAACATTGATTATCCGGGAACTGAACACTGATTATCAATCGATGGTTGTAGAGTATTGCCGATCAGTTCGTCATGAAACTAATATTCTACTCATGATCCAAACAAAACAAAACATGAAAACAAAATGCAACCCAATGTGTTGTTGGTAGCCGGCTGCTATCTGCTTGTCCATCACTTGGTGTAACTAAATCTCCCCTAAAGTTGACATTATATATAGGTTGAACCTTGACCCGTTTACACCGTTGAACCGAAATTTACTTCATTCCAAAACTGGCTCTAAATACAAATCTGACCCTCCCACAAATTAAGTCACCTGTTTAGTTTAATAAAGCTAACCTGGAATGACCCGATAAAAGAATTGATCCGAAGCTGCTGAAAATTTGACCGGAAATAAAAAAAAGCAGTCCTTTTGACCTGTTTTTGGCCCTTAAAGTGACATGTTAACGTAAATTTGATCCGAATTTGCCGTAAAGTTGTCCCAAAATTAAAAATGTAGTGCTTTTCACCCGTAACAACACACTCAATACTGAAACACTCATAGCCAACAACCCTGAAGGCTGACACTTTCTTATCAACAATTAGACATAAGAGACAAAAGGTTTAGCCGACACGACACCTATAACATTTTGATTTTGAGTCATGTTCAGGTCTAACCGTGAACACATTCAGTTAAAAGGGTTGTACATACATACCTTATCTACCTTGGTTTAGTTCAAAATTAGAAGTGGTCAGGCCAAGAGAACTGCAAGTCATGAAACACTGAAAGTTACTATCAGCAGTTTAGGTATGCAAAATGCATGCGTCTCTTTATTATTTCGGTAAGGTAGTTACAAATAAATATTAAGAGTTGGAACAATATGTACATGTTATAATTTTTGTATGTAATGATTCATTTCTTTAAACTCTGAGTTGTAATGCTAAATACAGTAGTCATTTGATTTGCTGTTAACAGTTTTAGCAATATGCGCCTATTATAAAAACGAAAAAGGCTTGAAATTAACTTGGTTTGCAAAGGTAACTTCACTTAGTTTCTGCAACTGTTTGTAACTGAAATTTCCAACGTCTAAGTTAAAGTTATAATCAACAATTCAAGTAGCATCTAATCTAATGTCATGAAAGAAATAAAACCAATAGAAAACTTACTTCATAATAAGCAACCAAAAATGTGCAGCAAACAAAAGAAATGTATGCCTATGTACATAACAAACCAATTTTGAAAGACTTGACAATAAATACAAGTACACACAAATGCAAAAGCTAGAATAGGGGACTTACGAATCAAATCATATGCATATCACCGCCACCTAGGGTTTTGAAATGGAACGATGAAAACACCACATCACAGCCACCACAGTGATAGCATGAATCGGACAGCACTATCGCCACTGTCTTCCATAACACCGATCAATTTTAGGTGGTTGGATCCACACAAATAAATAAATAAATATATATATATATATATCTTTTTTTATTATTTAAATGTTGAATCACCAACCGTACAACAACAAAAAGTGCCTAAATCATTGTCAACCGAAATCATAACGACAAGACAAACTGACTCCAAAGATGCTAAAACCATCGGCCAGTTGATCCCTTTTTGGTCCCATAAATAACCTCTTCCTCTTCACTACCAAATCATCCCTCCAAATGGACACATCCATTATTACAGGACCTGTCTCCTTTGCATCATCACTTGTCACCATATTGGCCTTGCTAGCTTCGGTTTTGGTCTACTTTTACCAACCGGTTTGGAGCGTACGGAAGGTTCCGGGTCCTCCGGCCATCCCCTTGGTCGGACACTTACCGTTGTTTGCGAGTTCTTGCCAACAAATATACAGGTTTCAATTGATCTATTTAATTTGATTTCACTGGTTGATCTCCGTATTTCTGTTTTGTTATTTTCTTCTGTGAGATTTTATATAAGTTGTTGATGTATAGATTATAACAAGGCTATTTATTGTGATGGGGTTAAAGCAATATGTCGTTGCTATGTAGTGAGTAGGGCTTTAACTAACACACCATGTTAATGTGATTTAAAGCTTTGTTGCCACATTAAGCCCCACCATTTCCTTGTTAAGAATTTAGCCCACTATTTCCTTGTTTAAGCTTTGTTACCACGTCACCTTTCCTCAGTGTTAATGGCCTGCTACTTTTGCCACCTCTACAAGTATCATGATTATCAAGTAAGCACTTGCCGGCTGACTTAGGTCTCTGTTCATCTACTGACCTAGATAAATAGTTATTTTCTTAAACACTAAAACCATTGACTAAAATGTCAAACATGTAATCAGGTTTCACATGGGGAGACAACCACTAGTGATTGTTGCTAATGCAGAACTATGTAGAGAAGTTGGAATCAAGAAATTTAAAGACATTCCCAACAGAAGTATCCCTTCACCTATTTTAGCTTCCCCACTTCACAAAAAGGGCCTTTTTTGGATAAGGTAATTTACAAGATCCAAAATTGTAAATTTGCATGATCTCTTGATAATAAACTTAAGAGAACTACATTTTTTGATCCATGTGGTTTGTCTTCGCTTGGCTTGGCTTGCTTAACCTTTTCAATTCAAAAATAAATATTTTGACAAATCATGATATGAGGTTTAAAATTTTATAATCCTTTCAAAAAGAACGTTTTTTTTTATAAATTACAGAAATAATTTATAGGTTTAAAATGACCGAATGGTCCTTCTATATAACAGGATAAACGGATGGGTTAGCACCATGGACTGAAAAGTTATAAAATATTAAACCTAAAGCTATAATATGTTACAAGAATTCTTTTTTGACTGAAATGGTTAAACATGCCAAACCACATGGATTAGAACAGTAATTTACTCTATACTTAAAAAACAAAACTTGATGTCAATTTCAGGGATTCACGATGGTCAACTATGAAAAACACTATAGTTTCGGTCTACCAACCATCATACTTAGCCAAATTAGCCCCAATGATGCAGTCTTTCATCGAATCCACGTCACAAAACATCCCAACAGATGATCAAGACATAATGTTAAAGCGAATTCTCGCTCAAAATGGCAACCGATGTTATTGGAAAAGCGGCTTTCGGGTTTGACTTTGGCCTCTCAAAGTCAACCTCCCATCAACACGCCGATAAACACATCGAATCATTCATCAAACAACACATTTACTCCACCACAATGCTCAAAATGGACTTATCGGGTTCGTTTTCGATCATTCTAGGCCTCATTCTCCCAATACTTCAAGAACCCGTTCGTCAAATACTTAAAAGAATTCCATGCACAATGGACTGGAAAAT
The DNA here is from genome assembly GCF_021521415.1 of Bidens hawaiensis. Classification (NCBI taxonomy): domain Eukaryota; kingdom Viridiplantae; phylum Streptophyta; class Magnoliopsida; order Asterales; family Asteraceae; genus Bidens; species Bidens hawaiensis. Next base: position 162,533 of record NW_027495532.1, on the reverse strand, counting down.
TGACCGGACAAACAGGAACTTGAACAGTCAACTTGAACAAATTGTGGTCAACAAAATGAAAGAGGAACAAAAAGGGTCAAAAGATTTCTTGTCGCTGATACTAAAAGCAAGAGAGTCAGAGGCTGCTTCAAAGAACTTATTTACACCTGATTATATTAGCAGCATTGCTTATGAGCATTTACTGACTGGGTCAGCGACCACGTCGTTTACTCTATCGTCTTGTGTTTATTTGATTTCTGGGCCATCAAAAGAACATAATATTAGCGTTCTCTCTCATTTGTAATCTTCTATGATATAATGTTTTTAATTTCCGAATCATTTATTTAAGGATGCTTTAAAGTCCCTAAATACATAATAAATTGTACTAGCTTTTTGGTTAGTTAAATTGTTAAGTATTTTCTCCATGGTATGGTTACCTTTTTTGTTTTTGTTTTATTGCACAGCTGGTTTTTTATTTCCACATTTTTCCCTCTTGTGAGGCTCAAACCCAGGAAGTCCCTAAATACAAGATAAATTGTACTAGCTCTTTGGTTAGTATTAAATGTTAAGTCTTTTCTTTATGGCGTGGTTAATTTTTCTTTTTTGAATAGCTATTTTTTTATTCTTGCTATCTTTTTGTCTCTTTTAGCCTTTTGTAAAACTCGATCCCTGGCATTTGCTGTAAGGAGTGGGGCTCACTGGTGTGGTTAATCAACCGTGAAAATTTGTTTTGGGGTCCGATACTCTTTATTTCATATAATATAATATATATAATGGATTTGATAGAGGTGAAACCAATACCATACATGATTTCCTTTGTTGAAACCAAATATAGTAATATGTCGTATTATGCTAAGAAAAACATGTTATTTTAGACGTATTAGAAACTTGAAATTACTAGAAATCAAGTATATGATCTTAGTCAGTTGGAAGTTACCTTTATTATTCCAATCTACCAATCTGATCTTCAAACTCATCTTTTCTTTTTTTACTATTTGGACACGGTTATACTTGATCATCTTTATTCCCTGCGTATGGAAGTATGGGGTGCTAGGTTGGCATGCCATCATAAGAAAGCGCGTTCATCAGTCTGCCACATTAACCCTGACCTGAAGGCCACCCTTAATAGGAAATTCATCAATCAATCATACCCAGTGAAGTCCCACCAACAGTAAAGCTATAAGTAGGGACTAGAGAGGGTTATGCATGCATACCGTACCTCTATCCAAAGGGATAAAGATGTGGCATCCAGAGAGACCCTCAGCTATAAAGTACATATGCATGAAACAATACAAAGGAAATCAAAGTTCAACAGTAATATAAAAATTAATAATAATAATAATAATAACAATAACAATAATAATAATAATAATAAATGGAAGAATATACTATTATGGTGTGTGACCAAAATAAGATACATAGAAACTCTATGGTATTTATTTCTCCCTAAAAATCCTTAAACTTTAATTCTACTTCTCCACGAATTCTTATCCTCAACCATGTCCTCGGAGAGGGTTAGGTCTATCGAATCATGCTTAATCCTCTCATCCCACGTCAATTTAGGTCGTCCTCTAGCCCTCCTCCCTCTATAGTAATGTTTTCTACGGATCTGACATGATTCGTCGTCTGTCTTCTCTTCACATGTCCAAACCATCTCAATCTACATTCTCTTATCTTGTCTGCTATGTTCGCTACCCCTAATCTCTCCCGAAACATAACGTTTCTTATTCGGTCTAACCTTGTGTGCCCACACATCCAACGTAGCATTCTCATTTCTGCTACCTCCATCTTCCGCACTTGTGCCTTTTTGATGGCCCAACAATATGTGATATCTGATAAGTGAGAAAACCCTACATGAAACCCCCTAATTTTTTTGTCACGAGTAAGACTTAACCCAAAAACCTATCCCTTTAATATGGTATATGATCAGGTGTGGGAACGGATATGTGATACAATTTACAATTTGGTTGAATAGGAATATTAGTACTCACAAACCCTTACTTGAGCTTTTTCTACTAAGACTGTCTATAGTGTACATCTTGAAAGGTGAAACTGCCCTATAGTGTCGAGGTACATCACCCAAAGGCGGTAGGCCCAAGGGGTGTTTCCTGCATAGCTTCATTTTCAAAAAAGAAAGTCGTTTACTGACGTCTATGTCATTAAAAAAAGTTAAAATCAAATATTTTATTCAAATCAATACCCTATTTAAACCAAATAAATCAAATTATATATTTATATAACAATTTCAACTAAATTTGGCATTATGGTTTGTACTTTCTGGAGTTAGAGTTGTACTCTCTTTATGTATATATTTGGGTAGCATATAATCCTTCCAAGTTTTATAATCATATATGTTTAAATCTTAATCTTTTGTAACATAGTTTGTGACAATTCACATGGACCGTCTTCTTTTTTACATTTGGAAACATTCAAATCGATTGTCCCTCCCCTTGCAACATGATGGGTGAAAATACTATTATATATACAATTATGAACTTTCTCTAGTATATATACAATTGCCCCTCCCTCCTCTCATCCTTTCTTTTTTTAACTATTTGGATCATTGACGGGTATACTTGATATTTTTTATTCCCTGTGTATGGAAGCATAGGGTGCTAGGTTGGCATGTCATCAAAAGAAAGCTTGTTCATCAGTTTGCCCCATTAGGCTTGAACTGAAGACCACCCATAATAGGAAATCCATCATATGTGATATGTGAGAAAACCCTACCTGAAACCCCATAATTTTATTTGTCACGAGTAAGACCTCTCCCTTTAATATGCTTGAATAAACTCAAGCATAAGTAGTTGGGACATCTTGTGGATAACCACGGATGATAATGTTCCAACAAAATATCGCAAATATAATGAATTGTGCTAATGTACAGTTAACGTGTCCATGGCGTCCCATGGGTTTTACACTCGACTAGACATTTAAAAAAACAATAAAACACAATAAAGGGTGTAACCGTTTAGCCGATTACGTTAACGCTTAAAGTGTCGGTCGAAGGACAATTTCCACTATGGCGGGGAATCTTGTCACACTCCCTAGTTTTAAGTTAAAATGAGCAAAAACAAAGCTAGGAAATTCTCAAGGAACTCCCCGACAATAAAAGGCAATCTAATAAAATTAGATAAAAATATTTTGAGGTTGAGGCGTAGCCTCAGAATTATAAAAATATTTTGAGAATGAGACATAGTCTTTGAGCAAAAAAATATTTTGAGAGTGAAGCATAGCTTCGGATTTACGTGTGCATGACAATAAAATAAACAATTAACTAAACAGTTAAACAAGTACCTATTCTAGCAAGTAATTACGTAAGCTGTAAACAATTAAATAGAACACACCAGGTAAAAAAATAAGCATGTATGGGGATCCTAAGAATGTTACTAAGACACCACTAATGACCTATCTTAAACTTGGCTCTGATACTAATCTGTCACACCCCAACCTACGGTGGAAATGTCGGGGAGTGAACTGATTGTCCACAGCTCTCAAGGTACTATAATGCACTATTAGAAATTTCAATATCTATTTAATTTAATAAAAACAAAGTCTTGTTAAATTTCTCTAACTTTATTCCTTAAGTGATCTTTCAAACTTGAACTAACTTCACATCACACGATGACCTGTATATGCGTTAAAATAAAGTAGGTTTGTCAACACAAGGTTGAGTGAGCAATACACTAGTTTTAATGTACATATAATATAGAAATAAGTATCGCAACAAGTCAAATGAGATAAGCAATTTAACCAATGAGCAAAGATGAATGAGATGTCGAAAAGCACGAAGCTATTACGACTGTCGTATGATCATACTATCTGAGATTATGCTGGACCTCTCTGAATGCGGTTCACATAAAGCAAATAAGCATATAACAAGTAAGGTACAAATCGTTAAGCACAAGTGAAAATAGTTGCAGTTTGTGTACTAAGTAGTAGGGAAATAAATATTAAACGCGTATGTCCCCAAAACAGTATAAAATGAGCTTTAAAAAGGGGGAATGTGGTAATCACCTAATCGGATGAAAGAAATATAAATGATGATGTGTGAAAGATAAATCTTTCGGGATATACCGTAAAAGATTCCTAGTTAGATAATATAATATTAAATTAGTTATATAGGATACAACATGATTGGATGAATAAAGATCTCGATGTGATTTGAGTTATATTGTGATTATAGTATTATTGATTGAACGATTGGTAGCTAATTTCTACGGTTATTGTTATTAGTAATGAATTCGTTACTTATGCTTCATAAAATTGAACTTGTAAATAATTAGTTAAATATTACCCAAGTTGTATTTACGATAATATGAATATAAGTAAATGGAAATTTTTAAATATCTATATTATCTATACTATATATAAAGCATGAGTGAGGGACCTTTAAATTTTAAGAGGTACCAAACTCAATGCTTTATGTACAACACACAATGCATCAAAAATATAAAAATTAAGGGTAATTAAGTCTTTTCATTCTTTTAAAATATACTTATAACTTTGGTCTCTCAACTTCACTACTTTTTTTTTAAATTTAAATAATATTTACACATATGCCCCCAATTCAAAACCAACCACCCCTAGACTTTTTAACGACCATATCTTTTCACATGTTAATATTTTTCTTAAAATAACTATATCATAAAAACGAATATTTTATTCTCTTTAATTTGAGTATGGTATTACTATATTTTTTAGTTTTAAAAAGTTAACATGTTACGCGATTATCGTGTAGAACTGGTAACAGGTCGAGTCGGGTGAGCTTGGGTCATTTGTAAAAGTGGATTAGGGTCATAACAAGTCGATACAAGACAAATGGTTAATTTGGTTCGGGTTCGAGTAGATAGGGGCCAGGTCAGACCGATGTCGAGTCGGAACGGGTTTAGGGCCAGACCGGGTTGGTTTACAAGTGATTTATTTGAAATTACTGTATATTTCGGGTTTGCTTCTTGATTTTCGTCACCGATTACGCAGATGTCGTTGTTTATATGTACCGGGAACGATAAACGCGTGTTTAGCACTACGTAGCGCATAACCAAATCTTGGTAAGCGCTCAACATAGCACCCTGCACCGGTAATCGTCATGAATTACACGCGCGGTGTTGGTTACGCATGTTTTAATGTTTCCGGGTCGGTTAAGCGTGTTCAATATTCGATTACACACAATTGGCTTTGCACGAGTTACGTGTCAAATTTCGGGCTACGTGCACACTGTCATTAGATGACGTATGTACTGACACATACTATACACTCAATGTCGAGTTGCGTGCACACCCCGCTGCATTGCACGGGCACTCAACTAGTATTATTAAGCATAAGTGATGGACAAAAGAGTCATTTCACAATTATAGGACAAGGATAGAAGCGACATTTCACAATTGGGCATAAAAAGTAATTTGACATTACCTCATTATGTTCTTCAAGCGTATCGTACAAGTATATGAAACCCTTATGTTGAATGTAATTACACTTCTATCCTTTTCGGTTTATATTGTGGTGCCATCAATTCAAGTTTAATAATTGTCATCATCGGTTACTAAACTCTAAAATGGATATTATTATTAGCACCGCCTATCGCCTCCCCTGATTAATTAGGTTTTAATTCATACCGGTTGGGGAGCAGGATGATTGAGATTCACCCACCGGCAACAGACTGATCCTTCAATTGAATGCCACGATTAAAGCCGATCGATTGCTATATCCTTTTGGACAATGGAATCGAAACAGAGCAGTTACCCTATTAATTGAAGCTTCTGATCTGTGTATAAATTGAATGGTGTTCGTACAAGGAACCTCCACCACACTTCCATTAGTTTTCTGCCTTATTTATTTGCATCCATTTTTCTCGTTGAATCATGGGTTTAGCAAATGTTTGTTTTTTTGTTATTTAGGTTCATCAACTATGATGGCACGCCCAACGATTCCGTTTTGTTAGCCTTTTAGCAGCCCAAATATAATACCCTACATGTACTTTTTCCCTACATTTACTTTTTTAATGAACATGAAATGGTTTACATGTCAGTTGAATTTGTCCTATCAAGTTTTGGCTAGAGATTTTGGTGCTTTAAATGATGTTGTTGCTGCTGCTGCTGCTGCAAAGAAGAATGATTTGGAAGCATGGTTTTCTGCATCCGAAGCTTACAAAGAACTTGTTTCATGGTCAAACCGCAATATGGATGTATAATTTTCTTCATCTAACTTAATTCTCTTTCTTCTATTTATTTATTATTATTATTATTATTATTATTATTTTGTGGTTGATTAGGGTTCTAAACAATTGGTTTATAAACAAGTCGAATGAGCTGGCTTGCTTTGTGAATAAGCCGATTATGAGCAACCTTTTCCAAGCTCTTTTTAGCACACTTTTAAAATGATACAATAAGGAGAAACCTTGTGTACCGAACTTACTACCAAGGATGCGAAAGTGACTGCCGCAGCCCATGCTGAGAGTGAGAATTTAGAACTTGCAAGCCTGCTTGATGAGGTACATTTCTAGCGGTAAATCGGTAACTGGTATTGATAATTTATTCTTATATTTTAGTTATAAGAATATTGGTTTTTCATTGCGAATTTTGTAGAACGAAGCGAGGGATATTTTGAAAAACCCGGTGGTTATTGATGACCATGGCTAGACCGTTTCCCGACACCTTTGGGAAGTTTCAAATAAGGTTGACGTGGCATTTGGTCGGAAATCATGAGTTTGTGAATCTTGAACTGGTGTTAGTGTAGTTTACTCAATACAAATCTAGCTGGAAGCTTTGGTGCCTTTTGTCTGTAACTACATAAGTTTGTTTATAAATTGTGCAATTTTCATTCATGAATGTAAAAATAACATCTATTATTCATTTTAATGTATTTATCATTTTGCTATTTTCTTGATATGAGTAATGTTGTAATGTAGGTTGGTCATAATAATAACTGTATTTGAGGAGTTAAGCAACATGCTGGGACTCATTTTTTTGTATATTGTAATTTGATTTTCTAAGGTGAGAAGCAACTCATTTTGTTTATAGTATGTATGTACAAATATTGAATGTTGACTTTTATTTGGAATATCGTGCTTTGTAATCGTTTTTTTGTTGTTTTTGTATTTGGAATGTTCATTGGTGATGCGTAGAGGAGGATTCAAATCGCTAAAGAAGTTGGGAAAACTAAAATGAGTATTAGGTAAATGTTGTTTTTTGTCACCAATTGATTTTCTTGGATTAAAATTTATAAGAATCGTATAGTTAGATTGAGTTGAATGCAATTTGATTTTCGTCATTTAAAAGGCTACTTGTTAGTTCTCAATATTTCATAAATCATGTCAATATGAATTGAAAAATGTTTATAATTATTCATATTAACTCATGTCTGCCCGTAAGTGTCTTTTTTTTTATCTGTGTTTAAAAACCATAGACCGACATTTGACCGAGCGCCCCCTTTACTTTTCGTACCTTTATCTTAAGCCCATCGTTAAGTAAAAGTTTAGCCCTTTGACTATTCTGATCAACCAGATGATTTCTAGATGAATTCTGAAGATTCAAATTTATTAGAATGGCAAGTAAAATGCAATTTGATTCTCTTCATTTATAAAAGCTGCTGTGAATTGCAGCTTCTTCCTTCAGGAATATTGTATAAATCATTTCGATTTTAATCGCATAGAGGCGGCAATTCCAACCACTTTACCTATGAACGGGTCGCTTTGAGTTTTCTCTAATTTCAGATGAGTGAAAGTATGGGTGGAGATGGATTGGGTTTTTCTTCACTCCAAAGTTTGAGAAGAAGGTTGTTGATCATTTATATGGGGATGGATCTTTCATTGGAATTCAACGGGCCTCATTCCAGTCTCTTTTGGAGGCGGTGAATGAGTCGGATGACAAATTGAGTAGGCGTATATTGGATTTCATTATTTTCTCTTCAGTGTGGTATGTTTGAAAACGGATGAACGCCAAGACATTCAACAACTGGACTCTCTCTATGCATTATGAGCTCATGACAAACCTTTTCGGATGGTTAACGTACAGATCTACTCACAAGTCACAACGATATTGTTTGGCTTGATTGGGTTCAGTCGCCTTGATCTTGTATGTCAGTTTAAATTTTTTATATAGGCTGTTTTTGCATTCTGTTGTAATGTGTCATATTGTGTTCCGGTTGATTTTGGTTGATTTTGTATGTTGTCGAGCACCTCCCCCAACTTCCTGCTGGATGTTCTTTTATTTAATGTTAGAATGTTTGCTAATGTTCGTTCTACTTAATATTAGAATGTTTGTTGTTTCAAAAATACACAATGCTTAGTTAAACTATAAAATGTTTGTAGCAAGTCTCGGTCTTGGCTCGTCTACAAACAGATATGGTTTGGCTCACTTATAAACCAAGCCAGCTCGGCTCGGCACGCTTACAAAATAACTGTTTTTGAGCGAGCCATGAATTTTTTGAACAACCATACTTAGAATTCGTCTTGCACTGATTTGTTTTGGCAACCCTTAGGAAACTGCACAACTCAAACATGCAATAGCATAGGAGATAATGAAGGCAAATGTACTTCCTTTTTAACAATTGTTGGTGTTTTATAGGGTATAGCATTAAGTTTATATAATTTTACATTATGATTCGGGGTAAAAGTCATATTAACAGAAGTTCTATATCCACGAGCAATAAACATATTCTAACATCAAGTGAGCCCATGCCCTCAAATGGCCATGTAAAAATACCTACTTATGGAACTGATGTGTGGAAATTGAATCCAAAAGGCTAAAATTTGTAAATAAAGTTGCATATGGTACTTTTGGTGATTTGGAAGTTTTTCTAACTCTTTTAACGTTTAAACTTATTCAGTGTGAATACTTACAAAATGGTGTTTAAGTTTACACTATTGTAAGATGTATTTAAAATATTGTCATATGAAGGTAAAATGAACGTGGGTTCTATTATTGCATCTGAAGTGTAAACAATTGTTATTTCAGTTTGCAAAGTTCAAAACTAATGCAGTAGAGATCCAAACTTTGTACAAAACTTGGTTAAACAGTCAAAAGAGTAAAATAAGACAGGAGGGCAGAATGGTAATTATAGGAAACTCAGTGAGGTATAGGAAGACATAACTGGTAAAATGTTATAATCATACACTTTGGTCAAAATTACTAACATGGAAAAAATCACTGAGGTATAGGTTGACCTTTTTTTTGTTCAAAGTTGATAGTTTTAGGCCCTCAATGGTCGCTAGGTTTGACTAGCCTCGGAGAAGTCTCCTTATGTTTGATTGTTACTAAATTTCAATTCTATCTGATGATCTACTCTGTAAAGTGACTTAGATTTGTCATACTTGTTTATTTTGATAAATGTTTTAAAAGGTATTTAATTAATGTCAATATGTAAATACATAAGATATATTAGTTATGTGAAAAAAAGTTAGATTAAACTTGTAATCTTAAGAATGTTTTAAAAGGTATTTTATGACTGTACTGGCAGTTTTCATCTTTGGTCAGCAACAAATTAAACCAAAAACCGAACCAAACTTAAAATAAACTGAAATGAATTCTAATTCGGTTACATCCTTTGTTTTGTAATCATAACCAAATTCTTATTCAATTATCCAAATGCCAGCAGCAATAAAGGACATGAAAATAGTAATGATCTGCAAATTGTTGTACACTCGGCTTTAAGGCCGGTATATTATACAAGGATTTAATCTGATACATTTCTGTTTGATGGTATGGCAGAAGCACTTCTTCCACTTCATCTAGACAAGATTTACTTTCTTCTATAAGAATCGATCAACACAAATAATGGCATTTAGGCCCACTTAGTTTTTCGAGCCTATAATGTGTATGACATGTAGAGTAACCTTTTTTTTCGTGTAACTGCTATATTTGCCGATAAACATACTCTAATGATTCTTAAATTTGTTGTTATGGTTATGTGAACTAAGCAAGTGGTACTTCTTTGTGTAGGGTTAAAAACTTTAATTTTCCCCTTGTGAAAACTTTAAAAAAATCCTATTGGCAGTTCGTTTCTTAATGTGTTTAGCAAGTTAGAGACTAAACGATTAATACAAGTATTAAACATGAAAATGACTTCGGTTAACACTTGCCTTGATGGTTTGAGCATGGCAGTTATACGCTTTATGTACCAAGAAGGAGATATGATGTACTTTAACCTCCTAATTTTAAATATTTTAAAAAAGTATAAAATTGGATAACACACATTTTTGCTAAACATGTCTTATCGTGTCTAAATAGGTGCACAATTTACTAGCCCTACAGTCGCATGAGTAAGATTTTGTACTTATCATTTTAGATCACCCTTTATCATTTAAATTACAACTTTAATATAATACTAATATAAATCTATGGAAATAACCGATTTAAAAAGTCCATTAAAGTTGCGTTTTGGCGGCTTCAACATGATTGACCCTTTTAGATAGTTTATGGATTGGTTAAAAATTGATTGTAAGCCATTTCGTTTCCCTTGTAGTAATAGTCTAGATTTTTAAATAAACCAATCTAGGAGGTTATGAATAATTTAGTATGCCAACGTGTTTTAAACATGTTAACATGTTTCCTTTTTAACCCATTCTGATCCACAAAATATGTATGTTATAATACATGCATTGTATTATTTTTATTGGCAGCCTTGGACTTCGATGGAGCACATAGGATCCAAAGATACCATAGAAATGTATTAGAATGAATAGATTGAAGTTTAGGGTGCTGATCTTAAGAATAATTGGACCAGGTATATGACGCATCATATATACGACGCCTTTCACATGCCAGCTCAAATAATCTTCACAACCACCTGTCACATAGGGACCACCGCACACTAAATTATGTCAAAAATTGTTTTCAGATTCTGGTACAATTACCTCATGCAAGGTTAGTCACTTTGTTGCTTCATTATTTTTAAGGTTTTGTTAAATTTTATAAATATATGAGTTCGTATTGTTTGATATGTTTGTTGGATAATAATGTATATAGCAGAGGGTCTTTGTCTGTTGCATTTTTAACTTCATAAAGTACCGTAATGAACCAACATTAGCTAACTTATATATAAAAAAATACGTAATTGTGTTTATATCATAATGCTATACCAATTTCTTATTTTTTTGTTCATAAATTAACTCTATCGATTACAAATTTGGACTACGCAAAATACGACACCTTTAACAAACCAACCCACGCCCGAGTGCCGAATTTCTACGCAAAGTATTAATTACATATTTCCTTCTATCAATTCACTTCCATCAATTGAATGCATAATCAATGCAATTGAAAGCTCTAGGCCGATTGTATCCGCTATTTAAGTCTGTCAATGTTGTATGGTTTTATTAGTTCACATCACATTCCTACTTGTTAGTTTGTAATGCCCTAGATAAAAACTTTTTGATTTTGCAAGTCAAGTACCAATCACTTTATAACACAATCTATCTAATATATATACACATGTCAGTATGTTTTGCAAGTCAAGTACCAATCACTTTATAACACAATCTATCCAATATATATACACACGTCAGTATGCATATGCACAATCAAATCACGTGTGCCAACAACTTAACCATTTTTACAATTTGTTGACCGACAATTTTGTGTCTTTAAGTTAACCATTCTTTCATCTCCTAATTAAATTTCAACTCTAACTACTCACTAATTAACACACATTCAATCCTTTATGTTGATCAAAAATCACAAAACCCATATACCTACCTTTATTCACAAATATTTCACAAAACAAAATGTATCTAATAAATACACATACATCATATTTTAGGAAGCACCCCGCACAACATCTAACAAACCATATGCACATGTGGCAACGCATTGATAATTCTTTACACACCACACCAAACACTACAAACCAATACGAGGGGATGATTTGCGCAAACCCGCAGCAACGCGCAGGCACTTCTCCTCGTAATAATAATACGTAACTAGTTGTATTAACATAAACGTATGTATAAGTATAAGTAAATAATTATTCAACTAGTTATTATATATGTAATAATATTATATAAGTATATCATAAATAACAAATAAATTATAAATAAATCGTTTATTTAAATCCCCAAACGATAATACACGATGAAAATATATTAATCATTATAATACTTTTATTTAAAGAAAACAACACGTGTATATATATATATATATATATGTTTATCAAAGTATATATAGTTATACAAATTTTACAAAACTTTTAAGGACAAGAACCGTCAATAACGGCGTCAGTTTATAGTTAAAATAATATTAATTTGTTATTAAAATTACTTATAGTATACACACACGCACACACACACACACACACACACACATATTTATGACACTTGTAACGAAAAACAGATTATCTAGACAAGCACGTAACTCTAAGATGTCGGTTTTGACAAGATAATGTTTATCTAATAATTAATATAATTTGTCATTTATTAAAATAATTATATAATTAATACAAAAACTAAATAAGAATATAAAAACCTAAAGAAACGGGTGGTCGGGTTCAAACCCGCGACCACTAGTTAAACAACACACAGAAAAGACCAACTGCTCCAACATGACAACTGAGTTATAAACGAAAACAGAGTATTATAAAAAGTTACGCCCGAAACCCCCAAAACCTATAAACTCTAAAATCAACAATCCGTTAATTCGCTGTTAGTTTGCTTAATCAACCATAGGGTTTTTGTTTGTGGATTAAGGAGGAACTTCCAGCACATAATAATTACCTCTCTTGCAGATTAGACGAGGTTTAATTGGCTGTTACATCTGTCGGCACCGCACAGATAAAGAACACGTGATTACAACAACGATAATCCAGTTAGTTATAGGGTTAATGACGGCGATGGTGAAAGGATCGTTGAAGCAGGTTTAATTGGGTTATGGTGATATATAGGTGATAAAACATAAACGAGTTATATGTGGTTTTTTTAAAATAGTTAATACGAATCACATTGATCTAACTTCCTAATTTGTTATGTCGGTGATGTTCGTTTTTTGCATTGGCAGTCATAAACATGAATCAATTCAAAGATTAGTACAAAAATTGAGGTGCAAGCAAGCTAAACGGTTCTTCAATTATGGGTTTGGGGCTCAAATATGGGTAAACGGGTTCTGGTTCAAAAAGATAATATAATATATTCAAGTTTACATATTGGTCCCTAGATTTATGATGTGGAAACATAAAAGAGGTAAAACTATAGTTTAGGGTAATTTTTGCCATTATTTGAAATTTTAAATATGTATAATATATAAATAATTTAAAAAAAAATAAATTAACTCGATAAACACGATATTTTAGTTGATAAAATTTCCCGAACATGAAACGGGTCGGGTGACGGATATAATATTTATTTAAAAATCCAAATTGTTACAGGAAGTGATATGATTGATCAGTTACAAGCTTTATAGAAGCTCAAAATGTTTTCAAATGAAAATGTGATCCAACCTTTGGAAAATGATAGATAAATTGTTTTTTGTTGTGCATAATGTGTGAAGTTACTAGGCTAAAAAGGCTTTTGAACATTCATTGATTTGTATGGTAGTTTTTCATGATGCGTACAAGTTTGAAGTGATATAACTAAATCTTCTAAACTTACTGTGGAGAGTCATTTTGAAGATTTATGCATGTCTCTAGATACATCTCTCCGAATGATAGGCAGAAATACAAGTATCCAGTCATACACGAGCCCGTTAGTGTCTTGATCACAAAAGATATTATGTTTCTTAGTTATTGTATAAAAAATATTATTATTACTATTATTATTATATTATATAATACTGAGATTAAAAGTGTTTTAAACCTTAAAGGGTTAAACTAGAACTACAGGGGTGGGGCATTCAAGTAAGTCCTAAACACTCCGAATGTAAGGCCTATAATTCCGGACGGCATGTAAGTCCAACGTTCAACCTTAAAGCTTAAAATTTTTTGTTTGTATAAAGAAAATCTTTTGATCAAGCACTAGGGAGTTGGAGTCAAACTGGGGTGATCTGGGGAAAGCCAAATACGCTTTGAGAAGAGATAAGAGGCATCATAGGTCCATAAGTGATGTACATCTAAGCTTTATGCCTAATTGAACCTAATCATATCACTGATGCAATGAAAATCATGCTAAGTATATAAATACCTGCTATCAACTTGTTCTCTAAGTCATACTAATGCTGAAAATGAATCATTGTGAAAACATCTTAATCAATATCATTCCATGTTTGGATCTTTATAAAAGTTTGATCGTTTTACGAAATTGAAATTTGATCCCACAATATGTTAGAACTACTGAAGGCCGGGTGGTAAAATTTTTGTGTTGTGATTTAATTTTATTTTTTAATTTTAGTTTTATTTTTACTTATTTTCTTTTCATCTTTAATTTTACCTCATGTTTACTCTCGTCAAAACAAATGCGTTAAGGAATTGGTTTTTAATCATGGATCATACTTGTGTTTTTGCCCAGGAGGCCTGGTATAATTTAAAAGTGTTTTCGGCACATAGGGTTTGGCCCAAATGGTTTATAAAAAAGTTGAGTTCTTGGCCCTTCAGGTTTTCGGCCCAGATTCAATGATTTTGAAGTTTAAAAGGCAATGTATGGGTGCATTATTGGTTATTATATTCAAATCCAATTTATACCTTTCGTACTTCCAAATCTCAAACTATCTCTGCATTCATCGCCTCTATACTTGATCATCTAAGATGTTGATATTTTCTTAAGGTATATTAAACTTTGATGTAACATCCCGTTTTCTCGTTTCAATTAATAAAATAAAATATGAGTTATTAGGAGTTGGGCTTGTGTTGGGTTAAGTAATATGGGTAATGGACTTGGGTTAATAAGAAAAAGGGGAAAAGACCATGGGCTTAAGCCCATGACCCATGATATAAATACCATAATTAACCATTATTCATTCATTCTCATCCATTCCATACATCATAAAAAACACACACTTAAGCTCTCTCTCTTTCTCTCTCTCTCTCTCTCTCTCTCTCTCTCTTATTCTTTCTTTCTCTAACCAAATCCAAGAAGAAGAACTGATCCCGACCCGAGGTAATGATAGTTTGATATTGTATGGATCCAAACCCGCTAGATTTAGTAGTGAAACGACGAGCCGACACCCTAAACCATTAAAGTCACGAGATCCGGAGGGAATCGGGTATAAAACGATCAAAATATGAGCTTAGGGGTCACCCTAACTCGGATTTGGGTCGAACAGGACGAAAAACGGTGTAAAATGGGGTAAAATACGCTTTTTCAGCCACCTCCTGGTTTTCCTGCACGGCGGTGCTGGAAAGTTGGCGTATGAGGAATAAGATGCCAGAGAATGGTTCTGACATTCTCTGACCTAACCGTAGTTCGTTAGTGTTGACATAACGAATTAACAAGTAGTTCGTTATGCCCATTCGTTAAGAAGAGATAACGAATTGGAAGCAGTTCGTTAAGCCATTCGTTAAGTAACTCGTTAACGGAGAAATAACAAACGAACCCCCAGTTCGTTATAAGGTCCAGTTCGTATAAAGGTTCAATTCGTTATACAGACCAGTTCGTTATAAAGGTTCTGTTCGTTAGAAAGGTTCTGTTCGTTATAAAGTTCATTCGTCAAGAAGTAACGAATGAGCCCCGTTCGTTAAGAAACTGGATAACGAATTAAACTTTGAAAGAATGACAGAAAGCTCCTTGGACTTAGATAAAATGGATTAATTACAAAGAAGCCCTCGAACTTTATGGGTTAGCCAATAAAATAATAATTAAGAATTCTAATGACAAATGTGTTATTACAGTTAATAGAAATAACTGACCCTAATAAGTAAATATGAAGGGGCTCTGCCCCTTGGACCCTGCTAGGGGTTGCCGCCCCTAGAACCCTGTTGCTAAGGGCGCTGCCCCCGGACCCCTATTCGTTGAGGGTTATGGTTAAACTAGAAACACGATATAGGTAGTGATAGTTAATTGATACGTGTAATTGTTATACAGTTAGTTGCGCACAGCTAAAGAGAGGAATAACCGTAAACGGTGAACGTAATCGCATTCAGGTGAGTTTCTAGCCCCATTCCTTGTTATGTTTTCGGGGCTATGTGCATACTCGATGTGATTAGTTAATACACTTATCATAAGTGGTAAGTGTATGTCTTATATGATTTAAGTATGAATGAATGCTTGATGATGCATGAACGATCTTCGGATATTGCATGTAGCGTCAAGGGATAGTTTAAAGCTATGATTGATATATATATATATGATATATAAATGATGTATGTACGTATGGAAGTTATAATTTTGAATGTACAGAAAGTATGAAAGGAATGGTTAGAAAGGGAATCGACCCTAATAATATCGGCGAATGTAGGGAATCGACCCTAATAATATAGGCGAATGTAGGGAACCGACCCTAATAATATCGGCGAACGTAAGAGACCGAACCTAATAATATCGGCGAACGTAGGGGACCGACCCTAATAATATCGGCGAAGGTTATAGGGCGGAATGCTCTTTTAAACGTATATGTATGAATGAAAGTACGTATGTATGTAAGTATGTAAGTGAATATGAAGGTATGTACCTTTGGGTGCATATGTAAGTATGTGAATGTATCGTATGTCGTCTGATTCCTTAGTGAGTGTGCACACAACCCCGAAAACATAACAAGGAATGCTCTTTTAAACGTATATGTATTAATTAATCACATCGATTATACACAACCCCGAAAACATAACAAGGAATGGGGCTAGAAACTCACCTGGATCATGATTCTCTCTCCGTTGATCGTTATCCCTTTCTTTAATTGAGCTCTACTAACTGTATATGAGTTACACGTATCAATACTTTGCCTAATTGTATTTCTCGTACTTCAGCCAAAATGGCTAAGTCTGGTCTAATATAATGGTCTAGTTTTAGATTACAATTACTTAGTATATTTTATTCTTTTAACCCTAATATGTCCAAATATAGGGTTTTCAAATACTTTAATATAAATAATCTTTCTTTCTTTCTGCTTGATTAGAATACCATCATGTAATCGGGTTAAGATATTGTATACAAAGCATATAATGTAATCAAAACCATACTTGTATCCGAGTCTTAATATGTATTCGAGTCACAATGTAAGGGAATCCCATTGTAATCAGATTCCCTATTGTAAGCGAATATATCTTGTAAGCGAATAGACATATGTATGCGAGTTTGTTAATGTAATCGAATTGTATGTCTGTAACCTTGTAATCGATCTGTCACATGTATTCGAGTTAGGTGATGTAATCGAGTTACGCCCATGTAATCGAGTCCTTTGTTTGTAATCAAATTAGCATGTAATCGACCACGACATTGTAAGCGAGTATAAGCAATTTAATCGATTAAGGCTATTGTAATCGAATGGCATCGTTGTAATCGAGTTCATCAAATGTATTCGGGTTTTACAATTGTAATCAATTTAGCTTATGTATGCGAACAAGTCTTGGTAATCGATCACAATGTTATCGGATTAGACCATGTATGAAAACCAAAAGTAATGTAATCGATTATAAGCTTTGTGAGCGAGTCTCTAATTGTATTCGATCATCACTTGTAAGCGAGTATGTGATTGTATTCAAGTTAAACTTGTAATCGAATAACACAGGTGTAATCGAGTGTGAGCATTCATATCCAACCTTATATCAGCAAATTTAAAATTACACTAAAAATCACTATATTTTCTTTTTCATTTCAATTAATTAATACTTTTCTATAAATTTATCATTACCATTTCTCTTTCCTTTACTCACAACCACTTTCAAAATATGTTAAAAAATTATAGGGTGTAAATAGTAACTTTTCAAATATACAAAAAAATCATTGCGTTTTCGAAAATATAAAAAGCTCTTCACTCACAACACCATAAACCACTCTCTATATTATAAAAACATCCATCGAATAAAATAGGGGGGGTGGATGAGATACTTGAAGCAATAAGTTAGATAGCTCCTAAAATTTTAGAGGTCCCTAATTAGTGTATTACATATGTTGAAGACTAGGTTAGTTACCCGTGTAGCACATGGGTTAGAATAAATAAATTTATTTAAATAATAACACAATGTAAAATAAAAAAAATATATTTAAAAAATATAAAGATATATTATATGGTGGAATAAATTACACATTACACAATATGGAAAGAAAAAGTTGTTAGAAATTCATAAATCTCTAAATACTTCTTTGTACACAATACTTGTAGTTTATTTGTAACTTTATTTTCTATATAAAAATAAAGTGGTTTCACATTGTTTCTGTTTATATCTCTAAATAATGCAATACATAACTATCATGCGTTAAAATAAATTGTCTCAAAAACAAGCCAACCATCTATAATAATTGACATTAGCTTTTACTAATATTTAATGCAAATTAAAAATAAAGTGAAAATTGCTTACTTTGAAATTAATCATTTTATTTAAAGGTATAAGATTTTTTTTAAGAATACAAATTTGAGTTCCAATATTACTTTCCGGATATGATTTCGGATTCTATAACACAGTTATCCTATTGTAATTTCACATATAGTTTAGTTTCATTGCATATACCACTTTTCTAGTTAATATTTTAAGCAACATTACTTCAATGTCGACTTTTAGGACTAATCTATAACTTGACAACCTTAGATTTTAAGGTCATTTAAACATCCGGAAACTAATACTTTCTTGTAATCTATCATTTTATGACTGATAGAACATGGATAGCGAACGCGTAGTTTCTTAAGCGACCAAATTTTTCGGTGCAAGTATAACACACTCACTAAAGAAAACTGTATTTTTAAAATCTTCAATAATAAAAGAATATACAAAGTCAATTTATCATATGATTAATAGTGTGCTAACGTCTAACATGTGTATTCCAAAGATAAGTGATTTTATCCAGCTGAAAAACCAAAACATCCAGTCTAGTGTTTAAATTTTTTGTGAATTTTTAAGATTATGAACTTAACATAAATATTGGTTGATTGCATAGTTTACTAAAAAGAAGTTGTAAATGGCAACTTTTTTAAACCAACCCGTACCGAAACTCATTTTAATCATAAACTGTTTTGACTTGAACCATGTTTGATACTTTAACCGGCTAAAGAAACCCTCTTGTATAAGTTAACACAAACACTAAGAATACATCAATAGTGAATTTGTCTTTTCAGGGTTTGAATGAAAAAGACTTGTAATTTAGTAAATAATCGTATATATTTAATAAGTTAAAGTTTATTGAAATTTAATTTCAAAATTAATTTTGCGTCTTCATCTAATAATATCATTTATTATAAAACCTTAATTAATATAATATATTTAAAACCTTAATTTTTGAAATCATTATTCAATATCAATGTGAAAATTGGTTACTTAAAAAAACCTAATATTAATAAGTGATATAATATATTTATATAAAACAAAAAAAACATATTTATGTTGGTATTTAATTGTTTAAATCAGGAAAATATTATTAAAAAGAGAAATGAAAAATTAAAAAGTAAAAAATTAAAATACAAAATTATTGATAGCAAAGAACTATTAAAAAGAGAAAATGAAAGATTAAAAAGTAGAAAAAAAAAAGAAATACAAGATTATTAATAAGAAATAGAATTGTCAAAGGTATTTAATATGAGAGAGAGAGGAGGGAAAAATTTTGTAAGGATGTATTTGATGATGACATGTGGCACTTATCAATCAATCAATCAAGCCCTGTATATCCCACCGCATAGCACGGTAGGGTCAGGGGAGGGTGGGATGTAGGCAAGTCTTTCCTCTATCCTAGAGAATAGAGAGGCTGCTTCCAGAGAGTCCCCCGGCTCATAAAGCTACATAAAGGTAATCATAGTAAACATACATCCTACAAGCAAAAGACACTTAGAAATACATAGATAACAAACTACCAAAAAAGCAAGGAATCTGTAACCTACTAAGAAAAGGGCATAAGAAACAAAAAGCAGCATCAAAACAAAAAAATATTCATAAACAACAAGGATCAAGACTAGCCAACTAGACCCTAAATAGAAAGCTAAGCTAACTAGGTGCCTTCCCATAGAAGTCGCTAACCTTAATCCTACGTCTCCACGAATCTCTATCCTAGACCATGTCCTCAGAGAGGTGCAACTCTGTCAAGTCATGTCTAATTCTCTCATCCCAAGTCAATTTAGGTCTGCCTCTACTCCTCCTTCCTTCCACAATGAAGGCTTCCACTACTCTAACTGGCGCTGTTGTCAGTCTCCTCTTCACATGTCCAAACCATCTCAATCTCCCTTCCTTTATTTTCTCTGATATGCTAACTATTCCTAATCTTTCCCTAAAGACCTCATTTCTAATCGTATCTAATCTAGTGTGTCCGCACATCCACCTCAGCATCCTCATCTCTGCCACCTCCATCCTGCGCTCCTATGTCTTCTTGATGGCCCAACAGTCTGTTCCATACAACATTGCAGGTCTAACTGCGAGTCTATAGAATTTCCCCTTTAATTTAGATGGGAACCGCTTGTCGCACAAAACCCCAGTGGCTGCTTTCCACCTACACCATCCAGCTTAGTAAGTTTTATTTATTATATAGTATAGATACAGATATACAATACTGTGTTAGGTAAAAATACGAAGTATATATTTTTTAAGAATGGTAAAAAAGGATTTTTGTCCATTGATTTTGGAATTAGATGCTTGAGATTTTTTTAGGGGAATAATCAAGTGTGAATATGAGGGAAGGGTATAAAAGAAATTACTTGTATTTGTTGACTTTAATAATCCACATACAAGGCACATACCAAATTTTCCCATCATTTTAAAATATATATAACTTTTTGATATGACATTTTCTTTAAAATAACAATAACGAGTTTTTTTTATTTTTAATATAAGTACCATATTGTTATATAAAATATAAAAAAATAAATAGGTTTTTTTATACATTGAGTTATATGTTTTGGTCATTGTGTTATTCTTCATTGTTTTTTTTTACCAAAATTGTGATTTACCATAATTTGTGCTTTTTTCATTGTGTTTTACCTTAGATTTTTTTTCGTGGTATTTTCTCATATTGTTTTTTTAATAGTGCTTGTTCATTATGTTTATGTTTTTTTAGTGTGGTATTTCGTTCACTTCTCTAATGAAACCCTAAGGTATATTACAAAATTAATATTGGTTTTACATAATTGTGTTTTTACTAATTTATTTGTGTTTTACTATCATAACCACTACCCACAAGCATGGTGTTATTTAATTGTGTTTTTTTAAAACACAATGAGAAAAAAGAAATTTCATCACAAATAAAAATATCATTTACCAGCCTCTTAACAGTCTCACTTCATGAAAACACAATCATACATTATGCTCTATGTGTAACTAATTTCCTAATTTCAGTTTCCCCACTACAAGATGCCCTTTATTTCCTCCCTAACAATTTCCTCAAATGATGATTCAACCTGTAGAATTCACATCATAAAGAAAATGATATGGTCTTCTTATTCTTCTTCAGTTTAGTCGCCGCAATGGCCATCGGTTTCCTCATCACAATCGAAGACGATTACTCCGACGTGAAAGGAGAATGAGGAGAGACGGTTAGATATCTAGCAGTGGCAGGATGCTCTTTGTGCGTCGGTCATTAATGATTGTTAAATTGTTAAGTGGGTTTTTATAACTTCTAGGTTATAATTACGATCGAACAAAAATGCCCTCATTCTTTCTTATGAAAACCAAACCTAACCCATACGTACAATACAATAATTATAAATAAATAAATATCCTTTTTTTATTATTTAAATGTTGAATCACCACCCGTACAACAAAAAGGGCCTAAATCATTGTCAACCGAAATAATAAGGACAAGACAAACTGATTCCAAAGATGCTAAAACCGTCAGCCAGTTGATTCCTTTTTGGTCCCACAAATAACCTCTTCCTCTTCACTACCAAATCATCCCTCCAAATGGACACATCCATTATTACAGGACGTGTCTCCTTTACATCATCACTTGTCACCATATTGGCCTTGCTAGCTTAAGTTTAGGTCTACTTTTACCGACCGGTTTGGAGCATACGGAAGGTCCCGGGTCCTCTAGCCATCCCTGTTGGATCCCGAAATCGTATCAATCTCAATAACAATAACACTAACAGATCTCAGATCTGAACGTAATCGATTAATACTTTAACAATAGATCTAACTCATAATTACGTATGATTAGGTGTTGTGTATGTTTATATATTATCAGTATATGTAATAATATTATGGTTGAAGATCGAGAGAGGATTTGGACAGAGTATCGTTAATTAAAACTCTCAAAACTTAAATTAAGCTTGAACAGTGTTCACTATAAATAGAAGATAGGTCTGGTTCGCTAACATCCCCTAGCGAACCAGATCCTACTTCGTTACATACATTAAATAAGCGAAACACACCCTGATTCGTTAACATTCCCTAACGAATCAGGGGAAACTTAACTTAAGGACCAGTTCGCTAAACATCCTTAGCGAACTGGCCTAATACCTTAACGAATTACATGAAATAATAATAATTTATTACATTAAACAAACGACAAATATGTTAACGATAAATACAAAGACTCAAGACGCAAAACCGTGCACTAACAGACACCCCCTCGTCTTGAGCTCTTTGTCTTTAAGTTACTTGAAGCGCTTGGACCGCCAATCTCTGCAACTATGAATTCCATTTTCATGACAAGCACGCACAACGCGTTGGAATTGCATAGCCAGGTCGTAATCTTCATGGCGCTCGATCAGAATCTGCTTCCTGTGTAGCACATCATTGTCTGTTTCAGATAAATTAACCAACCACATCGAGTCGATTATCTTGATAAGTTCAGTCTCCAGTCCTCGACCAAGAACAATGACGGCCTCGCCTGTACGATTGTCATAGTACCATCGGTTGAATGAGAGATGCATTTGTTGGGACATCGTCTTCACCTGCACTCGTTTCATCGTCTTCGGCGGCTTTACTTTAAGAACAAGCTTCTTCCACCCAGTCTTTGGATCAATCTCGTCAATGCGTTTACGTCTCGGGACCTGGGGCTTGAAGAACTTGAACCCATGATTAACTTCGAACAGCAAGTGTTGATGAAACCACTCAGCTGTCCGGATGCCACCACGATTGATAAATGGACGCCTCGCGAGGGTACGAACATCCCAACGCGGTAGTGTAAGAACATCCATTATCCTCTCGTAGTACTGAACTCCCTTCTCCCATTTAACTATACATACCTTAAGCTCGGAATCGTATAGCCATGAGACGATGTCACCATGAACCTTGGGTACAGTATTGAAGGTAGTTACGTGATTCTCTTTGACCCATGCTGCTGCTGTGTCTTTCCGTTCTTGACCGACAAATCGATACGCCTTGATAATCTTACCCGCGGCTTCATGACTGAACCATTTAGCAATATCAGCATCAGTTGGGTTCACAATAGAGTCAAAACGAGTATCCACAACTTTCTTTCCCTTAGACATCTTCTCCAAATCATCCTCATCTGCTTTAAAAGTCTGTTCATTAAATACCAGAGCACCTTGATCAACGTTCGTGTGTTGATACTAGTCAGGATACTCCTCAGCAGTGACGTCTTCCATCTCAACATCCTCATCTTCGTAAATAAAATCTGTATTCATTTGACTAGACATATCATCCTCTATACCTTCCTCATTCACCACTTCGACATCAGGCTCAGTTTCTAACACAGTTAACTGTTCATCATTCAACCCAAGCAGTATGGAAATCTGCTCTCGTGTCAAAGACTTGTCGACAAACTCACCCACCTCTATCTCATTCTTGTTCACCATACTTCTAATCACCCCCGTTCCATCCATAAATATTACCGTGTTGGCTTCAATCATCTCAATTGTTTTAGCAGCCGAATAATCACGATAAACAACAATCTGTTTCTCTGAATCGTCAACAGAACTCGTACTCACACCAGACGCAGGGTCTTGAGCTTGTTTAGGCTCACCACCAGCACCAAACTCATCTTCATCAGGATCTTCCTCATTATTCTTGATCTTCTTCAAAGCATCATCTTTGCAAGTCAATTGTAAGATCAGATCCTCTTGCTCTTTAATCTTCACCCCCTGAGACTCAACAATCTCATGTAGGGCCTTTGTTTCCTTTTGACAGAAAGAAACATAGCTGAGAAGTTTCTTCTGATTTTCCATTAAGCGTTCTTGATTCAACCGATCAGCAGACATCCAATTCTCATATAAATGCAAAAGATTTAAAAGCATTTCTGTCTGACGATTTGGTGGCAAAGCATACAAGGATGGATGAATTGGTTGGATTGGACCTTGAGGCCTTGTAATTCTTATAAATGAGATATCAATAGGAGGAGGAGGCCTCAGAGATATTGTTAGAGGAGTTGTATCCACAGTATCAGTCGGCAAAGGTATTTTAGTTAATGCTGACTGAGGTATCATACCCAACTGCTCATGTGATACCATCGTCGTCGTCAAGGTCATCGCCGGAGTGCTAGTTGTAAGTGGCACTACCGGACTTTGAGGCGTTGGTTGACGAGGTGATGGCACACCAATGATTACACCAGCCCCAACAGACACACGTCTCTTCTTTAATGACTCACCAGTTGCCACTGCCTTCCCTTTTCTCTTTCTTTCTAATTGAGCAACAATGGTGGCAGCTAATGCAGCATCAACTGCATCTTGTTGTTCTTTAAGAGTGGCATCACCACTACCACTATTTCCACCATCATTACCCCCATCACCATCATTTCCATCATTACCATCATTCCCACATCACCATTGTTCCCACCTTCTCCTACCTCACGCTTGGAATTTGAATCATCATGAATCCAGCGATCCTCGGAAGGACATACATAATTAGGATTAACGATATGACCAATCATTCGTTTATCCGCTGGCCTTGCCTTTCGATAAATCGCCATTCTTCGTACAGTATCGGCCGTCATGTGTTCCATATGAAGCTTATCATTCACCAAGGTTTGATCAATTGCTAAATTAGGTATCAAATCTTGAATAATCAACTGCAAAAACTGAGGATACATTAAAAAATTCTTCTTCTGGTCCGTCTGCTAAACTTGTTCTGTCAAATGATCGAATACAATCTCAGAGTAGTTGAATGGTTTGTTGAGGATTAAAGCCACTAAGGGTGATTGCAAACTCAGTCGACATTCATCAAAGCCACCACGAAGACCACTCATACAGTGAATAAGAACATGGAGAAGATACTTATATGGTGGACACAATCCATTCTTGTTCAACATAGATTTATTAACGTCTCCACCATACCGCACACGTGTAAACAAACCCCTGACCAATTGCCTATCAAATTCACTCGAATTGTCATCAGTATCAGCAAATCGAAGCACACGCCTAATTACTTCAACATCAATTTTAATAGGAGTTTCATTAATCGTGGCTCGAATATGCTTCTCTTCCTCCACATACGCAGCAGTATCCCAAAACCTCCTTATAATACTCAGATACTCCTTAGGTCGAGCAATGATGGTGTAAAGTATCACTGATCTTCTTAGAAAAGTCAACATATCTCCAAAAGTAGCAACATCAGCAACATCTTGGTCAACGTAGGCACAAATGTTATGTTTTTTTATCATACGGCAATAAAATAACATCGTCATGTTGTTCTTGAGGAGGTTGCTCTGGTGGTGGTTGTTCTTGTGGTGGTTGTTCCTGTTCCCCTTGATCAGGAACTGGTGGATCTTGATTTTCAGCCATTTTACTGAATGAATATACACAAGATAAGTAATATGAAAAGATAATATACATATATATAGTTATCTATGTATGTCTAAACGTTGTATTTAATTTCATATGATATGTGGAATTTATTTACGCGTTTAGACGGTTGGAGTAATATTATTTTCATTAAAATGTAATTTTAAAATGAATAAATAATTACAATTAAAAAAATAATGTCATTCGTGTGAGATATTACTCTGATTCGTTACTATTCAGTAGCGAATCAAGTGATTCGCTATCAGGTAAATAAGCTAACGAATTAAAATTAGCGAATTACTATAAAAGAGAACGAACTAGAAACCAGTTCCTTAAGAATTGACGAATCCACAGCTGATTCGTTAGATAAATTATTCGCTATTCTAATTCGTTTGATTCTTTAACGAATGGGACACGAAATAGTTCCAATTCACTAAAGTTAACGAATGGTCATAAAAGCTTAATCTTTGACTCTCCTGGTCAAAGTCAAAATCACCAAGAACATCGACGATCAACTAAGCCAAACCAGATGCAAATCACTCATGCATATCGTTGAGTAATCAAAGCAATAGGTCTATCCAACTCGGAATCGTAATCCGAAGCTCAAGGTGTGAAGATTGAGGCTTTACACCATGATATAAACAACACGAATAAATAAGCTAAACAGAGGCTAAAACCCCAAACTGATTAATGGACAATCAACCTAGCAAACGATAATCAATCGATGATTAACATCTACCCAAGGTCTCGGAATCACATTCCGGTAACATTGACACAAAAATAAGCTCTATTATCACAATATTTCAAACATAAATTAGGATTTAAAACTCGGAAAAACCCTTGAACACAAAAGTCCAGAATTAGTGTAGTAAAACACCATCATTTTTGACGAAAATCACATAGTTTTGATCGTTTATACCTTAGTGTCACAATGATATCCTTGAAATCTCAAGATTTGAAGATCGAAAATCAGAGGAAAAAATTTGAAAAGGGTGACTTAGTGTTGAAGAAAGAAGATGAATAGTGAATAGACGATTCGTTTGCTTTGTCTTAGATAACCTTACACGATTCCCAAAGCACCTTTTGTACGAATCAAGCGATTCGTATAAATTTTAAGTTAACGAATTAGACAAGTTAACGAATTAGACAATTCGTTATTCTAATTCGTTGCCTCAACAGACATGACTTATATCCTGATTCGTTAAATATGTATAACGAAGTAGAGATGATACGTTACAGAGTGCGGAAGCGAATTAGCTGAGCAAACTGGAAATCAGTTCGCTACAAAATCACCTGGTTCGTTATCCATTTTTAACGAAGTAGCCTTTAACAAATTAAAAAGTTTATTTAATTTTAACTTAAATAAATAAATTAATTAAATAAAAACCAATAAATAAAATTAAAAATTAAACTTAAAAGAATTACTGAGACCCTTTTTATCCCGATAATTGAATACTTTAAAACCGTTTTATTTTTTTTAAGAAACATAAATTAAATTATATAAATAATATGTAAAGAAAGAAAGAAAAAAAGAAGAAAAAATAAAATAGTTTTGGTATTTTTGTAAACAATTTTAAAGAATGTATGTACAAAGAAATATCCGAACCGTTTAAAAATTGAACAATCTTTTTGTGTTTTTCTATGATTTTAACAAAAGCAATACATATTTTTGTGTTTTTGTTGAGTTTGAGCAGATAATCGTATTGACCAAATTGCCCTTCCATCACAGTTTTATATTTCAGCGATATTATGACTGGCGTTAAGTTGGTCATTGGTATTGTTGTCCACTTAAATCTAATAACAAATTTTCAAGTGTTTTTGTGATATGATTAATTGGTTCAATTATATCACATAATATCAGAAACTATCAGCCTCTAATCTCGGTTCAAGTTTAATTTGATTTTTGCCAAATCACCCCAACTTGACTTAAACCATTATAGTGTTCGATCAAAATTTTTGATACCAATTGTAGAAATGTTGAGCAATGCATCAAGTTTCCTTTATTGTGAGTGAGTATGCATGAGTCCATCTGTCGGCTTACATACATTGTATCCCCTGGGGTCCGTTTCTTAATGGTATTAAGACGCACGCAAGGGAGGAACAAATGTATGACTAACAGCGGATTTTGATCAAGTCAGTAATTTGGAAGTTTGTACTAAGTACAGCAGTGATCAAGTTAAATGACTTTGGGTTTGCTCTAGAAAGCGAGTGAAATATTCATGCTTATGAATACCCAGATGATTAAGCCGCATAAAGACTCACAGTGTCCAGAATCCTAACGCTTGTTATTTGCTTTATTATATTTTTGGAGATCAACAACTATAAGGCTTGAGTATGACTGGTTATTACATTTCTGCCATCCTCACCGAGACTTTTGCTAGAGATTAACACCTCTTTCAATTTGGCGTTTCTTTATGTTTATATCATATACTTTACTCTACTTGGTTGTTTTAAGACCTACCAATGCACCAATCCAATTAAGCACACAGTCTTTTAAGCTTACTTCTTGCTGGACTTGGAGTCAAGATAATCAATGAACTATCATTTTCTCTTTTTGCTTCAAAAACTCAAAATTTTGAGGAACATAAAACAAAATAAAGATAAATTTAATCGCCCCAGTTAACTTAAGTCTATTAATAAATGGTTATTCTTTCAATTCAACAAGTGAATAATAGGACCAAGACATGCAAGCATGCTTCACAAACTTAAATAACCGACATAATTTTCAGCGAGAAAATAATCTAAAAACGCATAACGAACGCCCCAACTATTTTCCATTATCAGGTAAATGGCTAACCTGAACATTAACAAGTAAATGTCAGGACCAAACATATACACGTACATGTCCGTCAAATGTAGATAATTAACATAATTTTCAGCAAACGCATGCAGATGTATTTTTGGTTTTTCTCTATACATACTTTAAAAACACAATATTTTTGTCTTTTTCAATATTCTTATAAACAAAATAAACTTCACATTCTTTTTGGATTTTCAAATTTTAAAATGTTTTTGGGTTTTCAAAGTATTTTAAAGGAAAACATTAAAGAAATGAAGTCACAATATTTTTGATTTTTCTGAATTTTCTAATGTTTTTGGATTAAGAATTTTTTTTAATGTTTTTGGGTTTTATCTATACAAACGAAAAACACAATCTTTTTGTATTTTCTAGATTTTCACCCCCTAAAACCAAAATAAATTTTAAAAGAAATAACATAAAATAAAGATAGTCATCCTTGTTTAAGGATATCAGCAAGAGTCTTCAATCCGTTTAAACCAAGCAAAAATTTAAAACGTGTTTTGTCAAAAGCTTTGGTAAACAGATCGGCTCTCTGAAAGTCAGTATGTACTTTCTCAAGGTCAATCAACTTCTTCTCAAAGAAATCCCGTATAAAGTGATATCGAATTTCAATATGTTTCGTTTTCGAATGTTGTACAGGATTCTTTGTGATAGAAATTGCAGCAGAATTATCAATCAAAATAGGAGAAGTAAGAAACTTCAAACCGTAGTCGCGGAGATGTTGTTGTATCCACAAAACCTGGGAACAGCAACTCGAGGCTGCAACATACTCAGCTTCGGCGGTTGAAGTGGAGACCGTTGTCTGCTTCTTACACTGCCAGAAAACAAGCCGGTTTCCTAAAAATTGACATCCTGCAGTCGTTGATTTGAAGTTGATCTTGCAACCTCCATAGTCCGAGTCGGAATAAGCAGTAAGATCAAAAGTATCATCATTGGGGTACCACAACCCGATGTCTGGATTTCCCCTCAAATACTGAAGAATTCTCTTGACCGCAGCTAGGTGAGTCACTCGTGGACTTGCTTGATACCTAGCACAAAGACAAACAACAAACATAATATCAGGGCGAGAAGCCATTAGATACATTAAAGAACCGATCATGGCACGATAGATGGTAGGATCAACGATATCCTCCAATTCATCCGGTGATAAATTGTGACCCACTTGGAGAGGAGTAGAAGGGATTTTTCCGGCAGAGATCTTGAATCGGCTCAAGACGTTGTTCACATATTTAGTCTGGTGAATAAAGATTCCGTTAGCAGACTGGTGAACCTGCAACCCTAAAAAGAAATTCATCTCTCCCATTGAACTCATCTCGAACTTTGTTTGCATGGACTTCTCGAACTCCTTACACAATGTATCGTTTGTTGACCAGAAAATAATGTCGTCGACATAAATATGAACTAGGAGAAGATCGTCACCAACAGTTTCATGAAACAAAGTGCAGTCGACAGTCCCTCGTTTGAAGCCGTTATCAGTCAGATGGTCGGCAAGCGTGCCATACCAAGCTCTCGGGGCTTTATGTAGACCATACATGGCCTTATTTAATCGGTAAACTCGGTCCGGATAATCAGGATCTTCAAAACCAGGAGGCTGTAAAACAAACACTTCCTCGTGTAGTTCACCATTGAGAAAATCACTCTTAACATCCATTTGGTAGACCTTGATATTCTTATAAGCAGCATATGCCAGGAAGATTCGAATCGACTCTAATCTTGCAACTGGAGCATATACCTCTGTGTAATCAATACCCTCTTGCTGATGAAACCCTTGCACCACTAGACATGCCTTGTTTCTGACAATCACACCTCGATCGTCTTTTTTACACTTAAATACCCACTTAGTCGGAATCGCTTTCTTGACTCTAGCAGGCTTGTCTATTAAATCCCAAACACCCAATCGTGCAAATTGCTGTAATTCTTCCTGCATAGCTTCTACCCAAGAAGGATCTTCAAGTGCCTTACGAGCTGTCGTTGGCTCAACTTGAGATAGAAAGCAAGTGAATTTAGCAAGATTTACAATTCCCGATGAATGTAAATCAGTGTAAGCACACAATATGGTATTATCACTTGACGAAGCAACTTGATGACGTGCACGAACGCCCACATCAAGTTCTCCAATGACGTTTTCCTGTGGATGATATCCATGAATCCGAAGAGTGGGATTCTCAGGAACAACAACATTATCAAATAAGTTAGTGTAATGTTCACCAAGTTCAGGAGATGAAACATTATCACTGTCAAGGTTAATAACTTGATCTTCAGCTTGATCATCATCAGAATAAGTGGAAACATTATCGCTAGCCACTGGAGAAGCAACTTGAGGTTCCTCAGTTGGAGCATCAGATTGAGCTGCAACATCATTAGAACT
This sequence comes from Bidens hawaiensis, assembly GCF_021521415.1. Classification (NCBI taxonomy): domain Eukaryota; kingdom Viridiplantae; phylum Streptophyta; class Magnoliopsida; order Asterales; family Asteraceae; genus Bidens; species Bidens hawaiensis. Next base: position 131,719 of record NW_027495532.1, on the reverse strand, counting down.
TGAAAGTCTTGGAATTGCCAAATGATCTTCAAAGTATGCTCGAACCAGGTCTTCGTTAATGTGTTCAGTTGATGGAGTAAATGAATTAAATAAACTATCGTAGTCAAACATCCAATCGGGACCTTTTCCTTGAGGAGGAGTTGTGTACTTTTGAAAGTCCACATGGTACCATTCTTCAACACAACCGGATGTAAAGTTAAATACCCGTTTCTTTGGAGATGCATATCCCAAGAAATAACCTTCGATAGCTTTTTCTTCAAATTTACCCGCATCCTTCTTCAACATCGTACATGGACACCCAAAAGGTTCCAGGTACTTTACATTAGGTTTTCGATTATTCAATAACTCATAGCTTGTCCTTTTGAGTCTTTTAACTGTTAGAACCCGATTAAGAGTATAGCAAGCTGTATTCACTGCCTCATTCCAGAATTGGACGGGAAGCTTAGAATCAGCGAGCATTGTACGTGCAGCTTCAATCAAGGTTCGATTCTTTCGTTCGGCAACACCATTTTGTTGAGGTACATAAGGTGCATTGTATTCTCGATGAATTCTTTTGTGAGCACAAAAGAAATTCAAGACAGTGTTTTTGAATTCAGTACCATTATCACTACGAATTCTCCTCACCTTTTGTTTGTAAAGAGATTCGATCTTGGTGTTAAGGTTTTGTACCAAAACCAGTGTTTGATATTTCGTACTCATAAATAACACCCATGAGTATCTTGAATAATCATCAGTCACCACAAGACAGTACCAATCCCCAGAAATACTCGCACGATTCACAAGACCAAATAAATCCATATGGAGTCATTCAAGAGAGTATTAATGGAATTCAATAATTTAGAAGGATGTGTCTTCTTCTTCTGCTTGCCCTTTTTACATGCAACGTAGTGATCGGATAATTTAAAATTCTTCAATGAGACACCTTCCACTAAATCATTAGCCATCAAATAATTCATCTTTCTAATATGTATATGAACTATTCTACGATGCCATAGAATTGAGTCTTTCTCGGTTGCTTTTGAGACAAAACATGTTTCGATCAATGTGGATATTTTAGAGCTCATGTTTAAGACATAAATATCATTCGATCGTGGTGATTGCATGACAACCATGTCCTCGGGAATAACATATCCCGGTTTCAAGATAAGACATTCTTTGTCAGTAAATATTGTTGTGTACTTTTTATCACAAATCTGCGATACACTTAATAAGTTATGATCCACTTTATCACAATAATTTACTTTCTCAAACGTGATGTGACCATTTGAAACTTCACCCTCTTGTGTGATCATGGCCCCAGAATTCCCAGAAAATGCCACATAACCCCCTTGAATATTTCTCACGTTGGTTAATAGGTCGAGATTCCCAGTGATATGACGAGAACATCCACTATCCATTATCCAGTTTTCACCAGACACAGTCCTGGATGTACCCTACACACAAAATAAAGGTGATTAGTTCAAAAAGGCAGCCCAAGCCTCAGTCTTGGGCACCTTTTGGTTTTCTCTTTGATCATTAACAGAGTTCAAATGTTGTTCAGCCACTTGTGAATAAGTTACCGGCTTCCTAGACTTTCATCTTAAGTAAGCTGCTTGAACAATGTTTGAATTCGTGTTCCTACAAATTGGCTCATGCGGGACAAACTTTGGTTTAACCTGACCATGTGTCTCATTAACATGAATAACCTTCCGTGGATTCACATTAGAGAACATAAATTGAGTGTCATCAGCATACGACGCAGGTCGTTTCAGAATCTCCTTTACCAATGGAATTGTCTTAGAGTTGTCCTTGATAAAAGGATGAAGATTCTGATAGCTCTTCTGACTACAATTTCTCACTACATGACCATGTTGACCGCAAAGAAAACAGCTTCGCATGTCTACACGATGATGTTGAGAGGTAGTTGGAATGAATGACACAAAATTTTGATGATGACTCATATTTTTGGTCATGCTCTTAGCAAACTCATCAGATAATTCAGATTTCTTTTTCAAGTAAAAATCCAAATTAGAATAGTTTGAGAAACTCTTCAACGTATCTGTCCCAGTTGACTTCACAAATTTTGATTTTATTGGCTTGTTTAAAAATTTGTTTTGCTTTCGTCAATGGATCAAATGGAACTGATGTTTTTGCTTGAGCATATCTACGTTCAAGATCTTGAATCTGTGACGTTTCATTGATAAAGACACTCTCAATAAGTTTAGGTTTAATGATACTTATTAGAATATCTTTTTCCGTGAACATCGTGTCCATCCCTTTTAACTTAAAAACTCTAACAGGTGAAGGCTTAGAACTAGGAGGATTAACAAATCGCATTAAGTCCTCATCAGAAATCTTTGGTTTATCTGACTTCTTTACTTTCACTGGTTAGGTTTTACAGATTCTTCCTTTTTCATGTGAGACTTGAAAGAACCATACACAGCTTCCTCAAATTCTTGAGGTTCGCAAAGAATATGATTTGAACATGGGATGTTCTTATTCTTGTGTATTATCTCAGGTTCAAACACGTCCTCGATAATCACTTTGTCAACATTCTCAACAAAGACTTTGTTACTCTGAACATGAGGTTTTTGAGGAGCAACTTGGGTCTTAATTGTTTCTGTTTTAACTGGTTTTTCTGTTTTAACTGGTTTAGGTTTTTCAGAAATCACAGTTTCTTTCTTAATCAAATCATCTTCTTTTCTAGCAAAAGGATTAATTTTGTAATCATTGTGAAATGGTGGTGGAGTTTCAACAAAACCAATACCTTTCTTTGAATCCTTTTGTTTACCAGATACTTCAATAATTTCATTCAACAGAAAAGAAGAATTTCTAAACTTTCCCAGTTTGTTCTTCAACTCAAGAACATCATTCTCAAGCTCGGTTATCTTTGAACGATGTTTTAGAATTTCTTGAAACTTTTGGTCATTTATCGTCATTTTTACAGATAACTCAGCTTTGAGATCATGATTACTTGTCGACAATGCTTCAATTTTTTCTCGAGATTTCATTTGAGATTCAAGAGATTGTCGATAAGTATCCTTCAGAGAAGCAATTTCTCTTACAAGATTATCATTTTGACTTTTTAAAGCTTCTAACTTAGGTTTGTTAGATTCACAATCAACTCATGATACTGTTGGAGGCTTGTCGCAAGAGTCGTCAGAATCAGATCCAGAATCATTATCAGAAGACATCTCACTCCCACTTGTATCCTGACAATATTTGTGTAACCTAAACATAGCCAAATTTGCTTGAGCATCATTACATAATAACCGTTGTGACCAGTCATTACCATCTGCTAACATTGCTTGTGTTGTAGAAGAGGATGGTTTCTTTTAAGCATCACTACCTCGTGGTGTAGTAGAATTTTGATGTTGACCACGAGAACCAGTGTATTCTTTCTTTGGTTTGTCACATTCCTTTGCGAAATGCCCAAATTCTTGACAATTATAACATTTTACTTTCAACTTGTCAAAACCCAATTTCTTGTTTAAAGCCGGAAGATCTTTTCCAGTTCTCTGCATGAATCTTTTAACCTTACGGACTATCATAGCCATGTTCCACTTTAAATCCATGATTTCCAAATCATCTGGATCTATCTGATCATAGTCCTCATCAGTTAAATCACTTGTGGCAATCTTACTACTTACCAAGTTTTCATATGAAGACATGAAAGCTGTCAGAAAAGCAAAGTTTTGCTCAGATTCCTTCATATTAACACTAGGTGGTAAAGCAAATGGATTAGTAGTAGTTGAACTTCCAGAACCACCAGACAATCTAGAATTACCAGCAGAATAAAAACAAACTTTTGGATCATTAAACATAGTTGATTCTTTTTCACTTGCAGCTTGAGTAAGAAAAGCATTGATTGGAGAAATCGATGAACTAAGAGGCATACTTCCACCATAGAAGGCTGGATCTTGATTTTCCTTGGAAGATTTTTGACACTTCAGATCATATTCTCTGGCTTCGATCTTTTGTAAAAATTCAAGTGCAGTCAAGTCTTTGTTCAAGAAATAGTCATTCTCTTTCAAGACCATGAGAAATGTTGAGTAAGAACTTGGAAGCACACTCTTAATAGTGTCAATTTTATCTGTTTCAGAAATTTCTAACTTCATCTTGTCAATTTCAGCAATTAAGTAAATAAAACGTGCAATCGTCTCTTCAACTGTTTCTCCCTTCAATAGATTAAAGTTTCGAAACTGAAACTTGAGCATCACTTTCTTACTCTCAGCTGTGTTCCCTATACTTCTCATACGAAGATGTTGAAATAAAGAAGCACATCTCTTTATGTTACCCACTTAATAAAAGATATTTTCTGGCAATGCCATAGTGAGAGTGGAATACGCTTTTGTTTCGATTTCCAAAGTTTCTTCTCTTCTTGAGAATATTGAGAAACAGCTTTAGGAACAAAACCAATAGTATCATCACCAATCAACGGTTCCTTATAAACTTCATCGAGACAATATGAGCAGTCAGGTGAACAGACCCCAAATGTGCACGAAACCGAGGTTCCCAGTTGGCAAAGTCACTAAACTTCATCAATCTTGGACATTTAGAATGTGAATCTATCTCGGTATCAAGTTGCAACATTTGTTGCATCAACATGTTTAGAGAAGCCAAGGCATACATACCAGCCATATTTGACAAGGATTAAAACTTCAAGGGTATAATGAATAAGATTTAACGAACTGTAAACAGTTATAGCGAACTGTGAATAGTAATTAACGAATCAATCCTTAACGAAATAAAGATTAATGTTAATGAACAAGAATTGATTTGAGCGAATCAAGTGATTAACGAATCAACTCAGATCACAAATCAGATGGTCAAAAAAAAGTCAACGAACTAGTCAATACTAACGAATTGACTAAGTCAATCATGAACTGCAGGCTTAGCGAACTAAAGGTTTCTTGTAACGAATTAGACAACGAACAGATTGTAACGAATCAGCTACAGTTGATTTAGCGAATCAACTATAACGAATCAGGTTGTTACAACCATTTGTAACAAACTTTGATACCTTATGCCACGTGGCAAAGGTTGTTATGACACAAATCCCAAGGTGGACACGTGTCTCACGAATCAGTTTACCCAGCCAGAGAAAAAAAATAACACGAATAAGCTAATATAGCGAACTAATTAGCGAATCACGTAAAATAAGTAACGAATTGACATATTTAATTAACGAATCAAAGTGAAATTGATAACGAATCAACATAGCGAATCATCTTCATCTTTGAATCTTCAAATCTTCAACTGAAATTTCCAGAAAATTGGAAATGATGAACACGAAACCCAGAAACCCAGAAATTCCAGATCCGTAATACACACTCGATTCTTAACAAAAATCCACAAATTAACTACCAAATTACTCATTATCAACACGCGAAACCAAATCGCCAATCCTCGGAACCAATTAACACAACTCGTGAATCCAATCACACCAAAACTAAACCTCTGGTTCAGTTAACCCCGAAATCACACCAAAATCAATCCAAACCTCAATTCCGATTCACAATACCTTATCAATACCTTTAACACCTCAAAACCAATTCAAAATAACCATAAATCAATCCAAACACCTCTGAATTAAATCAAATTCATGAAAACAGAACATAAACAAACTAATATTTCAAATTAACACCAAATCAAGTGTAATTGAGCCCGAAAGCTCTGATACCACTTGTTGGATCCCGAAATCGTATCAATCTCAATAACAATAACACTAACAGATCTCAGATCTGAACGTAATCGATTAATACTTTAACAATAGATCTAACTCATAATTACGTATGATTAGGTGTTGTGTATGTTTATATATTATCAGTATATGTAATAATATTACGATTGAAGATCGAGAGAGGATTTGGACAGAGTATCGTTAATTAAAACTCTCAAAACTTAAATTAAGCGTGAACAGTGTTCACTACAAATAGAAGATAGGTCTGGTTCGCTAACATCCCCTAGCGAACCAGATCCTACTTCGTTACATACATTAAATAAGCGAAACACACCCTGATTCGTTAACATTCCCTAACGAATCAGGGGAAACTTAACTTAAGGACCAGTTCGCTAAACATCTTTAGCGAACTGGCCTAATACCTTAACGAATTACATGAAATAATAATAATTTATTACATTATACAAACGACAAATATGTTAACAATAAATACAAAGACTCAAGACGCAAAACCGTGCACTAACAATCCCCATGATCAGACACTTACCATTGTTTGCAAAACACGGTCCGGATTTGTTCGTTGTTCTTGCCAACAAATATGGTCCTATATACAGGTTTCAATTGATCTACTTAGTTTGATTTCCCTGTTTACACTGTGAATACGTGGTTGATCTCCGTATTTCTGTTTAGTTATTTTTTCTAGTTCCTGGTAAATCTGTGAGATTTTTATAAATTTCTTTTTGTAAAAATCAACCAAGGAAGATGGGAAGTGGTTGACTCATTTACACAATAATCATAGGTGTTCATAGCTTCGGTGTTTTTTATTGTTTGGGTTATTATTCTTGTGTTAGGTTCAAAATCCCGATACGAATTCGGGTTTTATACAGGTTAAATACAATAAATATTATATAGTTAAGAAGGATTGAAATTTATAAACGATAATTTAAGATAAGATATTGAAATTACGTAGTAATTGCTGGCTAATAATTCAATATATTTGAAGTTAAATATATCATGCAAGTTATTTTATTTAACTTGATACATTTAATATTTTATGTTTTACTAATACACTTCTAATTGGTAAAATAAGAGAAACGGTATAAAAAAAATAATAAATAGATAAACAAAAATTGGGCTAATGAAATTGTGGCAATTGTGGCATGTAACACAGTCAGATACTTATTAGGTATAGAAACGTATAAAAACCTAAGTTCTATTAGAAAATAAAATAATATAATCAGAATATTGGGGTCTAGTTAGTTCAAAGTCACAATTTATGAATACGATTCGACAAATGAATTTAAAACTTGAATGCTAAAATGATTTGAGAATTAGGTTCGGTTAGTGGGGTTAGATAGAATTTTGATTTTTACGAGTATGACTCGAATAATGAGTTGAACATGTAAATACAGTTTAGGAACAACAGAGACCTGTTTTTTCTAGTCAAAACAACCATGTATGTCTTTTCTTTTAAAATTTATCAAGTTGACAAAACAAAACGTTTTTACTAGATTACTAGCCGTTTAAAAGTTATTAATAGTTACTTGTGACGTACAAACTAAATATTCTTTCTATTAAAGTCATTTGCTATATGGTATACAAGTGTTTTTCAAATGGATAGTCAAGATATTTCCAATATTTTAATGTTGATTAGAAAATATTGACTAAGTAAAGACTTAGCTTTTCATAGGATTATTTAAACGGACAAGGGCTTATTACAACTTTCAAAAGTGTAATCATAAGATTCCAATGAACAAAGAACTTTCTTTATAAATAAATAAATAAATAAATAAAAGTTGTTGATCAATAGATTACAACAAGGCTATTTGTTGTGACGGGGCTTTAATCTTCAGGTTAAATCAATAGGTCGTTGCCATGTAGGGAGTAGGGCTTTAACTAACACACCATGTTAACATTACGTTGTGGTTTAAAGCTCTGTTGCCACATTAAGCCCCACCATTTCCTTGTTAAGCATTTAGCCTACTATTTCCTTGTTTAAGCTACGTTACCACGTCATCTTTCCTCAGTGTTAATGGTCTGTTACCATGCTACATCACTTTTGCCACCTCTGTTAAAGTCCCACAACAAGTATCATGATTATCAAATAAGCACTAGCTGGTTGACTTAGGTCTCTGTTCATCTACTGACCTAGACAAATAGTTATTTTCTTAAAAACTAAAATGTCAAACACGTAATCAGGTTTCACATTAGGAGACAACCACTAGTGATTGTTGCTAATGCAGAACTATGCAGAGAAGTTGGAATCAAGAATTTTAAAGACATTCTCAACAGAAGTATCCCATCACCTATTTTAGCTTCCCCACTTCACAAAAAGGACCTTTTTTGGATAAGGTAATTTCCAAGGTCCAAAATTGGAAATTTGCATAATCTCTTGATAATAAACTTAAGAATAAACTACAATTTTTTGATCCATGTGGTTTGGCTTGGCTTGCTTAACCCTTTTAATTCAAAAATAAATATTTTGAGGTTTAAAATTTTATAATCCTTTCAAAAAGAACGTTTTTCATAAATTACAGGTATAATTTATAGGTTTAAAATGATCGAATGGTCCTTTGATATAACAGGATAAATGGATGGGTTAGCACCATGGACTGAAAAGTTATAAAATATTAAACCTAAAGCCATAACATGTTGCAAGAATTCTTTATTCGAACGAAATGGTTAAACAGGCCAAACCACATGAATTAGAACCGTAATTTACTCTTAAATTAAAAAACAAAACTTGATGTCAATTTTAGGGATTCATGATGGTCAATATGAGAAACACTATAGTTTCGGTCTACCAACCATCATACTTAGCCAAACTAGCCCCAATGATATAGTCTTTTATCGAATCCACGTCACAAAACATCCCAACAGATGATCAAGACATAATGTTAAGTGAATTCCCGCTCAAAATGGCGATCGATGTTATTGTAAAAGCGGATTTCGGATTTGACTTTGGCCTCTCAAAGCCAACCTCCCATCAACACACCGATAAACACATCGAATCATTCATCAAACAGCAATTACTCCACCACAATGCTCAAAATGGACTGTAACATCCTACTTTTGATTATAATAATAAAATAAATGTCGTTTATTTTATATTGTGTCGTTTATCAGTTAGTTAACAAACTGTACACGGTTGGGCTTGGACTTTAGAAGTTGGAAAATAAGAAATAGAATGGGCCTTAGGTCCATGGGCTTAAGGGAGTATAAATACCCTTAAACCCTAAACCTTTCCATTTTTATCCACTCTCTACACCATAGCCTACACCTTGGAAAACACACACAAACACTATCCTATAACCCGAGCCGAGATTCGAAGGTGGAAAACCAATCCCGTTGGTGCTAGATCGTCGTGAAGAACCCAAAACAACGTCAAGGCTTAACCGTGCTCGTAGTTTGACTCGTTTAAGGTACGTTTATATTTAGAAATCGTTCATATAGGTTCGGTTTGATTTGGGAAATCACAGATCTGTCTTAATATGTTGAAAACGAATCTAACCAAACAAATATTACAGAAATGGATTAGCATTTGATAGGTTAATTGATAACATAAAAGAACCCGTAACCTATAGGCCTAAATCGCACCTCTTAAACATTGATGTTTGGCCGATTTGATGGGTAGGGTTTGTAGGCGCTTGGTTTTCGAGTTCAATGGTACCAAAATCGTGTCGTTTTGTTAAGATTTGAGGGTTCAATCGTAAAAATCCGACTCTGTTGACTAGTTGCTGTTCTTGGCAATTTTGACTTTGATCCTGAGTCAAAGTCTGGATAAGATGGATGCAGTTCATTATGAGATAACGAATTAGTCATCCATTCGTTAAGACCAGATAACGAATCAGTTCAACCATTCGTTAAGATAAGATGGCGAATTGGCTCACCAAATTCGTTATGCTAAAGTAACGAATCAAGTAATTCGTTACCCGCCAGTTCGCTATGGAAAGGTAACAAATTAGAGGACGAATCAGACGATAATAAGAGGGCGAATTAGAATAACGAACCAGATCTCAAAAGATAACGAATTAGCTAATGAACAAGACTTAATTCGTTATAGAGAATGGATTAGCGAATTAGGAAATAAATTAAAAATCCTAATGGAAAATGTGTTAAGACCCCAGCCAGGGGCTTTGCCCCTTGGACCCCGCTAGGGGCTGCCGCCCCTAGAACCCCGCTGCCAGGGGCGCTGCCCCCGGACCCCCGTTCGTTGTGGGTTATATAAAGATAGAAATACGATATGGGTAGTAATAGTTAATTAATACATGTGAATATTATACAATTAGCCGTGCACAGCTCAAGAAAGGGATTACGATTAACTGTGAACGTAACCGCCTTCAGGTGAGTTTCTAGCCCCATTTCCTTGTTATGATTTCGGGATTGTATGCATACTCGATGTGAATGTTAATACACATACCTGAAATAGTAAGTGTATGTCTTAATGACGATTGTGATGGTTATGTATGTAAGCTTGACAGTACGTGAACGACCTTCGTGTATTGCACGTATTGTTAAGGCAAGTATAGTGAAATATGTACGATGTGTGTATGTGAATAAGGAAGTATGTACGACTATGATATGTATGGTATTAAATGTATGGATATGATAATGAACGGTAAGGTAAGGTTAAAGGGTTGCATACCCTAATAATATATGCGAAGGATAAATGGCTGCATACCCTAACAATATATGCGAAGGATAAAGGGCTGCATACCCTAATAATATATACGAAGGTTAAAGGGTTGCACACCCTAATAATATATGCGAAGGTTAAAAGGTTGCATACCCTAATAATATATGCGAAGGTTATAGGGCGTAATGCTCTTTAAAACGTAAGGTATGGTTAGGCAAGTATGAAAGTATGAAATATGTACGAAAGTATGTAGTTATGAATATGTTTTATGTGGTATGATTAACTAGAAATCACTCAGCGTAGCTGACTTTTAGTATGCACGCAGGTGAGTAGATTGAGACAGCTTGCTTGAGCGGGGGCACATGGCAGAAGAATAAAGAGTTTGGCATCTGAAGACTTAAGACGCTTTTAATTAATGTTTTGATTTGAAGGACAAGAAATTAATTGTAATGTTTATGAAAGTTTTAATATTCCGCGAATGTATTAATTAACTCTGATATTTAGAACTGCGTTTACGAGTAAATCCAACGTCCAAATGTGTGGCACCGGTAACGGGGCTTTACATGGACTTATCGGGTTCGTTCTCGATCATTCTAGGCCTCATTCTCCCAATCCTTCAAGAACCCGTTCGTCAAATACTTAAAAGAATTCCATGCACAATGGACTGGAAAATCGACCAGACAAACATGAACTTGAACAAATTGTGGTCAACAAAATGAAATACGAACAAAAAGGGTCAAAAGATTTCTTGTCGCTGATACTAAAAGCAAGAGAGTCAGAGGCTGCTTCAAAGAACTTGTTAACACCTGATTATATTAGCAGCATTGCTTATGAGCATTTACTGGCTGGGTCAGCGACCACGTCGTTTACTCTATTGTCTTGTGTTAATTTGATTTCTGGGCATCCGAAATTCGAGCGAAAGTTACTTAAAGAGATCGATGAATTTGGTCCACATGATCGGCGTTCGACTACTGATGATCTTTAATCAAGATTCCCATATCTTGATCAGGTAAGTTTAGTATCTATATATCTATATATATCTTAACGGGGTTGGGTCAGGTCGGGTCGGGTTGGGTTGGGTTGGGTTGGTGATGTGTATCTCTGACACAACATGAAAATCACAGCTTTGGATTTACTCTAAACAAGTTCGATTCAGTTTCAGGTCAGGCCCGTGAACAAATAGCTAAAGGGGTCTCCTTTTGGGTCGTGTCACACTTTTGGCTCAGACATTTTAAGAAAAGTTGTTTTTTGTTATAAAATAAAATTAATTTGATATTTTATACTAATTTTTATCGATAAAAAAAGTAATTTACACGAGGTGCTAAAGTTTAAACGTAATAAATATATACATATGTACTTTTTGTTATAAATATGTATTGTAGAATGTTACGTTATAAAGAAAATAAAAATAACATTCCAGGTTAAACATGTTATATTCATTCAACATGTGAAAACTCATGTCATGTTCAAATTTATGTGTCATATATGATTTTTTATCCGTGTCATGTTGTGTTTGGTTTAGTATAAAATTTTTCGGATTAATCCGGTTTAATCCGCAACGCATTTAATAATTACAACAAATTGTTTCCTATTACAACAAACCATTTAATAATTGTTTTTCCATAGGTGGTCAAAGAAGCAATGAGGTTTTATGTGGTTTCTCCTTTAATAGCAAGGGAAACATCAACACAAGTTGAGATTGGAGGTTACACTCTCCCCAAGGTACTACCGTTACTTCATAACTTATAAGTCTTTCAAACAGTCCATTAAGATGTAGTCTCTTAATGACCATTAAAAGGCTACTAAACAGCCCCTAAATCCATTTCTTAACACTCGCATTGCCATCAGGGTACATGGGTGTGGTTGGAAGTTGGAGTTCTAGCCAAGGACCCTAAAAATATTCCGGACCCTAAGTTCAAGCCGGAGAGATTTGACCCGAATTATGATGAAGAAAAACGAAGGAACCCGTATGCAATCATACCCTTCGGGATCGGACCTCGAGTGTGCTTTGGTAAGAAATTCTCTTTGCAAGAGATCAAGCTCACATTGATTCATTTGTACCAAAAATATGTGTTTAGACACCCAATATGGAAAACCCTTTGGAGTTTGATTATGGCATAGTTCTTAACTTCAAGTATGGTGTTAAGGTTAGAGCCATCAAAAGAACATAATATTAGCGTTCTCTCTCATTTGTAATCTTCTATGATATAATGTTTTAATTTCCGAATATTTTATTTAGGGATGCTTTAAAGTCCCTCATTACATGAAAATTTGTACTAGCTTTTTGGTTAGTTAAATTGTTAAAGTCTTTTTTCCATGGTGTGGTTAATTTTTTTTTTTTTTTTTTTTTTTTGCACAGCTGGTTTTTTATTTCCACATTTTTCCCTCTTGTGAGGCTCAAACCCAGGAAGTTCCTAAATACAAGATAAAATGTACTAGCTCTTTGGTTAGTTTTAAATGTTAAGTCTTTTCTTTATGTTGTGGTTAATTTTTCTTTATTGAATAGCTATTTTTTTTATTCTTGCTATCTTATTGTCTCTTTTAGCCTCTTGTAAAACTCGAACCCCGGCATTTGCTATAAGGAGTGTGGCTCACTGGTGTGGTTAATCAAACCGTGAAAATTTGTTTTGGGGCCGATACTCTTTATTTCATATAATATAATACATATGGTGGATTTGATAGAGGTGAAACCAATACCATACATGATTTCCTTTGTTGAAACCAAACATATTAATATATCGTATTATTCTAAAAAAACATATTATTTTAGATGTATTAAAAACTTGATTTTACTAGAAATCAAGTATATGATCTTAGTCAGTTGGAACTTACCTTTATTATTCCAATATACCGATCAGATCTTCAAACTCATCTTTACTTTTTTTAGTATTTGGACACGGGTATACTTGATCATCTTTATTCCCTGCGTATTGAAGCATGGGATGCTAGGTTGGTATGCCATCAAAAGAAAGCTCGTACATCAGTTTGTCCCATTAACCCTGACCTGAAGACCATCCTCAATAGTAAATTCATCAATCAATCATACCCAGTGAAGTCCCACCAACATCAAAGCTATAAGTAGGGAGTGAAGTCCCACCAACAGCAAAGCTATAAGTAGGGGCTGGGGAGGGTGGGATGTATGCACACCGTACCTCTATCCAAACGGATAAAGATCTGGCTTCTAGAGAGTCCCTCAGCTCTTAAGTACATATGCATGAAGCAGTACAAAGGAAATCAAAGTTCAACAGTAATATAAAAACTAGTAGTGGTGGTGGTGGTGGTGGTGGTGGTGGTGGTGGTGGTGGTGGTGGTGGTAGTAGTAGTAGTAGTAGTAGTAGTAGTAGTAGTAGTAGTATGGAAGAATATACTATTATGATGTGTGACCAAAATAAGGTACATAGAAGCCCTAAGGTATTTATTTCTCCCTAAAAATCCTTAAACTTTAATTCTACTTCTCCACGAATTCCTATTCTCAACATGTTCTCGGAGAGGGTTAGGTCTATTAAATCATGCTTAATCCTCTCACCCCACGTCAATTTAGGTCGTCCTTTACCCCTCCTCCCCTCTATAGTAATGTTTTCTACGGATCTAACATGATTCGTCATCTGTCTTCTCTTCACATGTCCAAACCATGTCAATCTCCACTCTCTTATCTTGTCTGCTATGTTCGCTACCCCTAATATCTCCCGAAATACAACGTTTCTTATTCGGTCTAACCTTTTGTGCCCACACATCCAACGTAGCATTCTCATTTCTGCTACCTTCATCTTCCGCACTTATGCCTTCTTGATGGCCCAACAACGCGTGATATGTGATATGTGAGAAAACCCTACCTGAAACCCCTTAATTTTTTTTTTGTCACGAATAAGACTTAACCCAAAACCTCTCCCTTTAATATGGTATATGATCTGGTGTGGAAACAGATATGTGATACAGTTTACAATTTGGTTGAATAGGAATATTAGTACTCACAAACCATTTCTTGAGCTTTCTCTAGTATATATATACAATTGCCCCTCCCTCCCCTTATCCCATCTTTTTTTTTACTATTTGGATCATTGACGAGTATACTTGATATTCTTTATTCCCCGTGTATGGAAGCATGGGGTGCTAGGTTGGCATGTCATCAAAAGAAATCTTGTACATTAGTCTGCCCCATTAGGCTTGACCTAAAGACCACCCATAATAGGAAATCCATCATATGTGATATGTGAGAAAACCCTACCTGAAACCCCCTAATTTGTTTTTGTCATGAGTAAGACTTAACCCAAGGCCTCTCCTTTTAATATGATATATGATCTGGTGTGGGAACGGATATGTGATACGATTTACAATTTGGTTGAATAGGAATACCTGTACTCACACACCCTTTGAGCTTATTTACCTCAAACTTATATTGTCAAAGTTGATTAATTACTCACAAATCTTGAGCTTTTTTTTTTACTAAAACCGTCTATAGTGTACATATTGAGAGGTGAAAGTGTCATATAGTGTCGAGGTACATCACCCAAGGGCGGTAGGGCCTAGGGGTGTTTCCTGCATAGCTTCATTTTCAAAAAAACAAGCCATTTACCGACGTCTATTTCATTAAAAAAAAGTGAAAATCAAATATTTAATTTAAATTAATACCGTAATTAAGCCAAATAAATCAAATTATATATTTATATAATAACAATTTCAACTAAATTTGACGTTATGGTTTTGTACTTTGTGGAGTTAGTGTTGTACTCTCTTTATGTATATATTTGGCTAGCATATAATCCTTTCAAGTTTTGTAATCATATACGTTTAAACCTTAATCTTTTGTAACATAGTTTGTGACTCTACAGATGAACCGTCTTCTTTATTGCAATTGGAAACATTCAAATCGATTGTCCCTCCCCTCACAACATGATGGGTGAAAATTCTAGTATATATACAATTACGAACTTTCTTTCTTCTTGGGTTGTGTTTAGAGCATGTTTGAGATTGAGTTTAAAAACTGTTTATTGTTTATTGGCTTTTTCAAAAAGTCATTTTTAAAAGCCAAAATTTAGGGCTTTTAGGAACTGTTTTTTAACTCTTTCAAAAAACTATATTAAAGGAAATTTTTATGATTGCCAAACACCATTTAACTTATTGGCTTTTTGAAAAACCAATAAACCAATAAGATATTTTCAAACTAAATCCGAAACATGCTCTTAATGTTATTTGAGTTGTAACTTGCTTTTAAATTGTTGTACTTGGTGCTATGCAAGTTGTTACTTTTTTATCTTTCTTTATACATGACTTTTGACTCTCAATTTTCAAGAAATTAAATGTATAATCTTATATACTTTATTATATTAATCCTTAAATTTAATATTCTTAAAAAAATTGAAAAGCTAAATTCCCCCCTGTTTCATTCCATGTCTCACCGCAACAAAAATGTTTTTTTAGTACGCACAAAAGCATCTTAAAATGCTATTTTATAGGACCTTTTATTTAATAGGACCAACGAGAAAAATGTTTCATGTAAAGGGGTCGTAATAAGTCTCGGAACTCAAAAAACGTCCTGATATTCCAAATAAGATTATGAGACCAATTTTATGGTCGCATAAAATATCTATTAACTCAAAAAGCGTCCCAATAAAAACATATTAGGAGACTTTTACAATGTTTTAACATATGCTTACCTACCTTTAATCTTTTGATACACATACAAGCGTCCTTAAAAATTAATTTATAAGACTTTATGGTGTAACATTATAGGTACTTTAGTACCAAGAAAAGTCTTGATATCCTAAATAAGATTATAAAGCCAATTTTATGGTCGCATAATATATTCATTAACAACCCAAAAAACGTCCCAATAAAAACATATTAGGACACTTTTACAATTTTTTGACATGTGCTTACCTAATCACTAGTACAAAAAAAGTGAGCAAATATGACGTTTTTCAATCAAATATGGCGGCAAATCAACTGCCTTAAAAGACAAATAAAAACATAGCTAGAACAGAAAAAGTGAACAAATAAACAACATATCCAAACAATGAACCATTTTAAAAATAGCTAGAACTAAAGCATCCATCTTGACCATTAGTCTAAATTATTAATTTTTTTAACATACATATTATTAAAACATTCCGTTTAACACAAATAAAACCAATCATCCAAAATCCTCCATGACTTCGTGCAACCACCTTTATTAGCCACAAACCTTCAATAGCACTGGCGTAAGCTAGAATTCTTTGCCACTGATCAAAACACAGAAAAATGTTTGTTAGTCACCATTAAAGATTAATATAAAGCAAGATCCCCTTGGTAAAATTAGGAAGCAATTGAATAAATAAGTCATAATAGAGTCAACATTAATACAAAGCCCTTTGTTGCTAATAAAAAAACCGTAATAATATGTGTGATATGTGTTGTCAAAAGCCCTTTAGTGCGTGTAGGCCTTGAGGTCAAATGAATGACAGGTCAAAGTGGATGAATGTGTCAAAGTGACTTAACCATCCGTGTAATAACTCTCAATACAATAAATATACTGTGTCCTGAGGGCCGAGTCTCACTCTCAAGTGTACTAAACAAATAATTTATAGAAAATGAAAAAAATATTAACACTTATAAAAGAGTATAATACTAATATGCTCTTGCCATCACACATTGACATAAACAAAGTATTACTTGTACAGTTCTAACGGCTTCTACAGCACCAGCTGCTCCGAGAAGGTGACCGATCATCGATTTTGTAGAGTTCACTCGCAACTGCAAAATGTTAAAAATGTTATTTTTTTATAATATAGTAAAAAAACAAACACATATTTCTCCATTTGGTTTGGTTTGGTACCTTTTTGTTCTGGAAAAAACAATGAAGAAGAGCTTAGTATTCCTTGAGGTCACCGACGGGTGTTGATGTATCATGCACATTTATGTAGTTCACATCCTCCCTGCTCACCCCAGCCTGCGGCAATGCTTTCACTATGCATAAAATCACACCGGTACCTAATGATAAACATAAACACATCAACATGCTTCATCTTCATTTCATTTATAAACCAACCAACAAAAGAATATACATACCTTGAGGAAGAGGCTCGGTCATATGATAAGCATCACAGGTGAAGCTTCCACCCAAAAACTCAGCATAGATTGTAGCACCCTTTTCTATTCAAATAAACAAATTGTTCATTAGCATCCAGCGGGAACGAAAGAAAGAAACACTAACTATTAATTGATATCCACCACCTTAGCATGCTCAACTTCTTCCAGCAATAGAACTCCAGCTCCTTCTCCCATAACAAACATGTCACGCCCCTGTTTGAACCATGGATTTTCATCAAATAATTTCATTTAAATGATATACTACAAAAAGTAGAGTGAGTCTTACCGAATCCCATGGGCGGGACGCTTTGGCAGGGTCATTGTTTCTCTCAGATAGAGCCCTGCATGCCACAAATCCTCCCAATCCTACATCAGTAAGTATCGATTACATCCATTTAATATTACAAAATAGTTAAAAAGTAACAAACTAAAAGTAATTACCATTATCATTATGAATTCTTGAAGATGATATTTCGTTAATTGATAAAGAGTTGTTACGGACCAAAGAACCACACGAACCTGAAATATATGACACATGCTAATATGTAAATACGTAATCATAAAAGAATAAATAATAGTTCATGTATGTAACTATCTATATGTTTGTATTACTCAGAGCCGAAAACAAGTATGCATTGGAGATATGTACTTGGATGATAATAGCCATAGCCTTAACTACACTATTTGAGTAGCCATCATTTGCATTATCTTTTAAAAGAATAAATCATGGTTCATGTATGTAACTATCTAAATGCAGCATAGAAGCTACTTCAGGTCCTATATTCACAATAATCATGCAATCTTTAATAGCATAATGACAACTATATATGTTGAATAAATATTAGAATCAACCACTAAAAGGACCAATATTAACACCCTTAAACCTTCCTAAGAATAGTAATGTTTGATTGCTAGTTTCGGTACCCGAGCACCTGGTAGTGGTGCCAGAAATTTCAACCTAAAAACAAATGAAATCATATCAAGTAGGCTATTATTTTTAGTTTGACATACTATAAAGGCTGAATTAAAAGTCGAATAAGAAAACAAGTATATGGCAGATAGCTTCATGGTAACTGAAACCATAAATTAAGCCATAGATTAATGATATCATGTATATACGATAGTGACAAGAAATTCGTCAGAGGGCGACAAAATATATGTGGAAATGACAATTGGATTGGAAGAATCTAATGGTAAAGGGAGGGGAATTAATTTGGGGCATCGGAATTAAGTGGGAAGATGAATGTTTTGGGGAAAAAGTATAAACATCAATACATCATTATTATAGATACTAAAAAAAATCCAATTTAACTCTTTCTAGTTATAATAAGACACATATTTTTATAAGTATTATCTTTTCTGCATTTATACATTAACATAAATTTCGAAATAATGAGCCTAACTGACCATCAATTCTACTTGATGAATAATAATTTGATTGATGATCATGGCCTCTAAAAACCATCATCAATTATCGTTGAGCCTAATTGGCTCTAGTAGTTCTTAGCCTCTTAATGTTGCTTGTTGATATCACTAGATACCATTGTGTCCTTTGGTTAAAGTGTGTCAAATTATGGTGTAATGAGTTATATAGGGTGTTACACGCTACAAATCACAACGAGTTTTAATGGTTTGTAATATGCCTTCGTAATCGTATAACTACTATTTCAAAAACTTAATACTTAAAGGCCACTATAATTAATGATTCATTTATGATCAGAATTAGTTAATAATGCCCAATTTAGGCCAGTAGTGATAAGTGATGGAAAGATGCTATTGACATTGAACGATTGTGGTCAATGATAGCCACCAAAATCAATATTGTATAACTAAGATCAATGTTAGTTAAACATGGTCCATCTCTTAACACACATTATATAGTTTCTTAGAAAATATATACAAGATACTAACGGCCATTATGATAAATTAAGATGTATGATGATTCTTTAGGCTCAGTATAACCCACTAATACATGTATAAGCTATTATAGCTCACACGACAAACTACCACCCGCTTTAACCTAATTAAGTATTTACAAAACTGTCACCGTGTGTTAAAAATCCCAGACTCATCCCAAACCTGCCAAAAATTTCAAACTCATCCCAGACCCGTCCCAAACCCTAATCAGACGAGTAAGACTCGTTCCAATTATGTCGGGTTTCAGGTTTTTCCATCGGGTTTGGGTTTCACTGTCATTCCTACATATATCCCTACATATGTGTATATTTAGTTCTTTTTTGTTTTTTATATGAAACCGGAATGAAAAATAAAATTTTGTGCTGTTTTTACTTTTTAAATTTTTTTTTATAATTGTTTCATTTTTTTTAGTTTTTTATTTTGAAAAATAAAATTTTTACTTTTTAAAAATTTTTTGTTTTATGGAAAATAATTTTTTTTAATAACCTTTTGAATTTTTTTGGTTTCTTTTAAAAATTAATTTTTTTTGCCTTTGGATTTTTTACTTTTTTTATTTTCACGTTTTTTTTGTTTTATATTTTTTTTATTTTTCATAAAAATAGTTTTTTTTATCCAAAATAGTTTTCAAAGTTTTAAATTTTAAAATGGTTCTCACATGATCCCAATCTATATATATATATATATATATATATATATATATATATATATATATATATAAGAAGTTCTTAAGAGAACCCTTTGTAAATTAAAAACTTTGAGAAACATTTTGAGAAAAAAAAACCTCTAAAAAATATTTAAAAAAATTATAAAACAAAAAAAAAAAATTTTTAAAAAAGTAAAAAAACCAAAATTTTATATTTCATTCCGGGTTCATATAAAAAAACTTCATATTATGCACATGTGTATAATTTAATGTAATCTCTAATTACGTAATATACACATATGTACATTATCATTTACCTTAAATTGTACATATGTGTATAAAAAAACATGCATGTACATATACGTACATATTATACATACGAATATACTGGGATGATAAATAAGAATTTTGGTTTTTTCATTTTTGTTATATGATTTTTTTTATTTTTGAGTTTTTTATGGTTTAAAATAGTTCTCAAAATTCTCAATTTTAAAATAGTTTTCACATATATAAACAATTTTTAAAAAAATATCGAGCATATTAATTACTCTAATCATTCAAAATTTAGCACTTACGTATTTGATTGTATCTAAATATATTTTATCATAATCAGAAATAGTTTAATTTATAATTATCCATATATTTAAATATATGTAATCATATTATGCAAATATTATTTTATATTTTCCTAAGAATTCTATTAATAATTATGGAGCTAGAAATTTTTCCCCGCCAACAGTTTCCCTCCCTCCCTCCCAAATCCTTGATTAATCACCAAAATTCCATCAGTCGATCGTTCATATCTAATTTTTTCCCGCCTGCTCTTTGTGTCACACCCCAACCCATAATAAACATCTCATTTTATCAAATTACACTGAAATAAGGTCGATTGAAACATATGGATGATGGATCCAACATACCTGCGATGATGGTTGTGTCGTCAATGTTATGACGGAAGCAAACGAGTGAGGAGTTCATGAATAGCTCATGTGTTTTTCGATGTCTTTTACAGTCACAGAGCTCCTTAGTTTGTCTTCAATTGTCGGTAATTTATTTTCCGAAGTTTAAATTTTTATTTTAAAGGGAATATCTAATAGAATAGTAACAAACTTTCAAAAGTGTTCCAATTAGGTCACTCATGCATATTTTTCTCAAATCGGTTCACTAAATATTCAAATCGAGTCTCACCAATTTTTTTGTTTGTTAAGAAAGAAATAGAGGATAAGATGTGGGGTCGGAATTTGCAATATAGGTAGTTATATTTTTAAAAAATTAAAAAACGTTAATTGTATTAAAATTCAAAAATAAAAAATAAAATTCACGCCGCCACTCAACGTCAACATAAAAAAAAAGATAAAAAGATTTTCTATGTGAAACAAAAATTAAAAGCGTTAAAAAAACATGTTTAAACTTTTAATTTAATAAAATATGAAAGTTGAGTGACCTAATTGGAACACTTTTTAAAGTTGAGTGACCTAATTGAAACAATTTTAAAACTTGGTTACTATTCTATGAAATTGCCCCTTTATTTAATCTACAACTTGTTTCGTAGTTTACGATTTAAGTTGTTAGATTTATTATTTTTTATTTGTGGTGTTAGAAGAAGAAATTGGATTCTGATCATCTTTCCACAACGACACAGATATCAGCCATGACACCACTTTCTCTTACATTGTAAGAGTTTTGCCTTAGTGTTGTTTTTGTAAACTTGAATTTTTTACTTGGTTAAACTAATTAGTTATTTCCTTGTTAGTGAAAAATGAATGAATTAATTAGTTGATTCAATGCTTCAAGGGACTTTACCAAACTACTTTGGTAGGCCTATTAAAAACGCCAAGAAAACAATTAACATTGTTTTTTTGATTTATGTTTGTTAACAGTCTATTGTAATTTCACTCTGGAACCATTGTGGCTTACCCACTTGAGATTACTGATTGGTAAAAAAACTGTGTCATGCTTTGAGCACAACAGCAACTACAACTTTGAACACCAAATCTAACCAATTAAAGAATAATTATTCAAGCTTGACTTTTATTAAGGCAGGGGATATATTATTCTCAATATGTTTGGGATCACCCATAAACTTGAGTTTTACTACAAATTTTCTATTATATCACATGATTGAGTCAATCCGTTGATAAAATATTACAACGCCCAAATCTTTTTGTCTGTGCATTTTTTTTAATTTATATTTTTGATAATTTGGCCCTTTCAATAACTACATAGTGGATGCATTTGTCACTTTGGAATAGTCATGAAATGAATGTGGTTGAGTCTGTACATGTGTTAAAAGTTTAATTCAGTTTTGTCTACTAATTCATTTCACCTACATACACTTGGGATTACTGATTACATGAACAAGCACTATTGTTTTATCTCATTTCTCAACTTTCATCATCATCATCGTACTCAGTATATCCCACCAATAGCAAAGCTATAGTAGGGTCTGAGGAGGGTAAGATGTAGACAGCCTTACCTCTACCCCATAAGGATAGAGAGGCTGCTTCCGGTGAGACCCCCGGCTCGATAGTAGTTTTGCATCAAGCCTTGGACATAAGGCACATAGCACTCAATCATCGGGACACCGGCTGATCGGTGCATGTACCCTTGTCATTCGGCTATCAACGCCACTACATGATGCCTGATTAACCGTCCGTCACTTTTAACGTTATTTTCACGAGATTAGTAAAATAACGTCAAAATTAGTGCAATTTCACTTTTGCCCACCCGAGGGTTCACACATATATACATCATATGTGCGCACTGCAAGCAGGGCTACATTTCTCAACTTTGAGTTCAGCTAATAGTTTACTTGCTGTGTTCAAATTACTAATACCTTTTTAGTGCGTTAAATAATACTAGTCCTCTTTTACTGTAACTATGTAAGGACACAGACAAATGGTTGTCGGTTCTGTAATATTCTTATCAGTTGTTAGTAACCGTTATGGTTAGATAAGGGATTTCTGCAGAAATAGAGGGCAATCCACCCATTAGAAAATTTTTTTTGGACCTATTTTTTGGGGATTTCTGCAGAAATAGAGGGCAATCCACCCATTAGAAAATTTTTTTTGGACCTATTTTTTGTGAAGATCTCTTTTTGAAGGAAGCTAGGTAATTATAATTTGTTTTTTTTCTATCCTTTACTAGACCATTTCCACCATATTTGAAACATAGAAGAAGATGCAGTTTTGGTAATTGATGATGTCTTAATGAAAATGACCAATTAATGTTCGTAAATTAGATTAATTACATATAGATTTTTTTTTAAAAAACTATTCAGTGTTTGAAAAATTTTCAAAAGAAATACTCAGAATAAAATAAGTGAGTTTAGATTACGAGTGTTGATGTTTTTATTTACTTATGTTAATTACTACCTGGCAATTTTAAATATTAAATGTGAAAATTACTTATGTTAATTATAGCCGTAGTGGGCGACCTCTTCCAGCGAAATTTGGGCGACAACACTGCACCAGCTAAACGTCATGTAAAGGCTAAAATTATACGACACAAGTGTCAAGTGTCATATTAAGTTATGTTATAATAAAACTCTAGCGAATAAGCGTATTATAAAACATATGTTTTATGACTATAGTATCAAGTCTCATATTACGGTGTATTATAATAACACCTCAATTATTAAGCATCCTATAAAGGTTAAAGTTATAAGACTCAAGTGTCAAGTATCCTGTTAAGTTATGTTATAATAAAACACTAGCGAATAAGAGTCATATAAACCAGATGTTTTATGACTAAAATATCAAATGTCTTATTACGGTATATTATAATAACACCACAATGATTATGCATCTTATAAAGGTTAAAGTTATATGACCATAGTGTAAAATGTCCTATTAAGTTATAGTCTTATATGACTTCGACCAGAAAGGGTCCTATAACACCGAACATTTATGACTTAACTACAAAATGTCCTATTAAGTTATGTTATAATAAGACCTTCAGTGATAAAGTGTCATATTACATTACCATATAATGGGACACAAACAACCACATGTCTTATAGATTACTATTTAGGATTTACATTTTAAGTGACTTTCTAAGTTATATCATAATACTACCCCAAAGAATCATCAATCCTATTAAATAACTTTTTAGGACACCGGTTCTATAGCGTATATTGTAAAAGAACTCCAAATGTTCATTTGTCCTATTAAATAGATTTTAGGACCCAATTTTACAAGCGCCCCACACAAAAGGTCCTAAAAAGCCCTTTTTGTTGTAGTGTCTCAAATGAGATTAGAACCCTCAATTATTTGATTGTTAAACATAAATTTTTATTACTAGACCACACTAGTGATTGTAAGACTAAAATCTTCATTTCTAAAACTAAGATTGTATGTTCAATACATATACGATTAGAAATTATATAGATAGCCTCGCATACAAATCAACTAATTCCTTTCGGGTCGTTTTACATGGGTTATATACAATTTAACTCATTACTTTCGTTCAAAGATTTGCCTACGTGTTAATTTTTTCTTTTAAATGTTATTACTAGCAGTGGCGAAACCAGAGTATTTTAGCTATTTTAGTTGGAGGGTGACAACAAAAACATTATACTTTATACCATAACTAAACCTCTACAGCCATGTAGCTAATAATCTTCAATCTATTTTTAACAAAAGTTTAGCTGGGATTGGTTTTATTGTAATATCCCAATATTATGTCTCTAAAGTCTGAACAACAAAACAATGTTCCTAGTTATATATATTTTATAAAAATGTTAGAAAACCAAATTAGGAAAAATCAAATAACTTCAATACATCTAAAATGTAAATACACTACTAGAAAAAGAGATGTTTTTCTACAACTGAATTCGTAGGAAATTTGTTGGAAAACCCAGTTTCTAACAGTTTTCCAACAAAAAGTTACGTTGGAAAAACACATGCTTGAAAAATCGTTTTCAACCGTTTTCCAACAAATTTTCTAACATAATTGCTACAAAAACATGTGGTTGTAAAATTCCTACAACTTTCATACAAAAACTATTTTAACTTAACATAATGTTTATTGGATAATATTGTAGCAAAGTTGGAGCTTATTTTTTTTGTTGAAAATCTGTTGAAACTACTTGTCGTAGGAAATTTGTAGGAAAGTTTTGTAGAAAAATGACTTGTTTTCTAGTAGTGATAGTAAAACTAATTTATTAATTATATATTTTATTAAAAGTATTGGAAAACTTAAAAAAAATCCATTAAAGTTAGTAATATCAAACGATAACTAAATTAATAATGTAGCTAATAAATAAAGTAACAGTTTAGTTAAGGAAAAATAAGTAGCTAATTAAAAACTTTTAGTAAATTATTCAATTTTCAACGAGTAGCTAAAAACCAACCTCAAAATAATAAATAATAAGTGGTAAAAAACATTTATTGTTTCTTCATCATCTACACGAAAGAGACATAACCAGCGATTCAACGTTCACTTCATCTTTTAACACCGGAAAAAGTTTTCAGAGTGTTTTCTTCACTTTCTTTTCCCAGTTCTATTACTCTACAAGTATAGAGGTAGGGTACAAAAAAGATCCGAATACCAGTAAATGCCACCCGCGGGTAAGAGGGGACCCCCTCATATGTCACCCACGGGATATATAAACCACCCGCATAACTCAAAGACAAAGAAAGAAAAATAATACATCCTAGAGACTATGTGCGGGAGGATCTAGATGCCCTCAGAAGTCATCCGCAGGGTACTATTTACACCCGCAAGGATGGCCAGAAGGCAACGTCATAGGACAACTGTGATTAATTAACTCCCTTTTAGAAAATTTACCAAGATCCTTTCTTGGGAGGCACGTTACCCTTCAATCAATACATAACGACAGTTGGCCGCGTTGTTACAACCATGCACATGGCCAGGATTATCTCGTCCTATCATGTATTGACACATGTCCAGGTTGTTACAACCATGCACATGGGCCGTATAGCTCAGCCTATCATATGAAGACTGTCTAGGCTGTTACAAAGGCATCTTCTAGAAAAGGGACAACTGGGCTAACTATATTCCCACATCCTTCGGCTATAAATATTCCACAATCTCCATGAGGTAAATTCATTCACTCCCCAATATCTACTCTAAATACTTAAGTACTTTATTTTCCCTGGAATTGTACTTATTCTCACGCCGGAGGGTGGTTATGGGAAGACACCCCTCTTGTCTTTTCCGTAAAGAGCTCACGGTGGTTGTTTTGCAAGTTTTATGTCACTGGACTTTGGGAGATTGGACTCGTATCGTTAGTTGGCTTGTACTTGACCCATACCATGTGGATTCACTGGATCTAAGCACTTAGGGGATTAGGCCCGTGTTTCTTCATTGGCGTCATACGTGCTTGTGTTAGAGCTGTGAAAATTTTCTTTTGGTTCGAACGATATGAGTCAATTTCTCGAAGTGCCGACGGAAACTCTGACAACTGTTAGACATACTGTTGACGTCGAAGAACCTGGAGGACCTACTCTAGGTGACTTAGGACGTGTCACGGTGGAGACTCGCTGGGCTCGCACGGAATTAGGTCGGGAAGACGTATATTACAATTCCAAGCCGACGAGACTCCACGGACGTAGCTCTAGAGCTAGAGGAATTCAATTCCCCGAGGATTGGTTACGTATCCATCAAGAAAATGCTCTGGCTGAGTACGAGAGCATGGTTCATGAAGAGCGAATCTTTCCCGTACCTTAGCTTATGATGAATCACCCAGAAGATCTCTATCTCCTCCCACAACGGTGAGGAGGAGTCAGATGCGCGAGAGCCTTCAAACTCCGGAAACTGTTAGACGTACTATTGACATCGAAGCACCTGGAGGACCTACTTTAGGTGACTTAGGACGTGTCACTATGGAGACTCGCCGGGATCACACGGAATTAGGTCTGGAAGACGGATTTGATAATTTCGAGCCGACGAGACTCCACCGACGTAGCTGATGACCGTCGTTTGAGTCAATCAAAAACCTAATTATTCTAAATTGTTAGAGCAAGTAGGGTATCGTATCACAAGGAGTATGTGGTCAATGTATTCGTGTAACAGATTTCTAATTATGAAATGACTGGTTTTTTGTGCTGATCACACAAGCAATTAAAGTGAGTTTAGAGAACTAAGCAATGAACAAGTAAACGAATTTCAAACAATTAACAAAGCAAATCACACCTGGGAATTCAAGTAAGCAACCAACAGTATCTTATGAAACCTAACCGATTAATTATTAACGATTAACTGAAAACTGATCAATCAGACAAAACCTTAGACATCAACAATTACTTTACACACGACACTGGTTATCAAACAGTCCTTGCCAGTGTGACTCAGTTAAGGTTAATTGTATGTTTTATTGTATTCAATCTAACCAAACAGTTATATGACTAATTAT
Source organism: Bidens hawaiensis (assembly GCF_021521415.1). Taxonomy (NCBI): domain Eukaryota; kingdom Viridiplantae; phylum Streptophyta; class Magnoliopsida; order Asterales; family Asteraceae; genus Bidens; species Bidens hawaiensis. Next base: position 104,418 of record NW_027495532.1, on the reverse strand, counting down.
CTAGCACCTGGTAACAGATCGTTCAGACAAACGTAAACCTAAACCGACCGAACACACAGAAATACCAGACATCAATGATCATATATCAATCATCAATAACAATACACAAGTATTCTTAATCACATGAGAAGAACTGTAAAAGGTTACAAACTATACATCTAGGGTGCGATTCTAAGAGATTAGCTGAGCCGCGACATCATCAAATCGTCAATATATATGATATGGATCATAGATATGGTCTTGACACGAGCTACAATGGTGAAATCGCCTATAGGAACTGCTGGAATTCGCCTCTCTTTGTAAAAAACGGAGTTAGGGTTTTTTCTCATGAAAAGGATGATATAAACTAAAAAATCCCGTCTACACCTCCCGTCGCGGTACGCGACGGGGTCTTCTATGACCTATCGCGTACCGTGATTGACCAAAGTCAACATTTATTTTATCACCCATAGCGGTACGCGATGGGGACCTCAGCAAGCCCATCGTGTACCGCGATGGGACCTTGCTACAGCAAACTTCAATCATTTCTTCGTTTTGCGTGCTGGACATCCCGGGTCTTCATTCCGTGTCAAAAAACGCCTGTGACCTGAAATCCAATAATACACGTATGAAGTATCGATAGTTCTAGAATAAACAGTTAAAACTAAACAATAAACGAACTAAAACATATACAAATTAACCGACCATCACATCCCCACACTTATCTTTTGCCTGCCCTCAAGCAAAACTCTAAAGCAAACATCAACCTCCATTATAGGTATGTAGATTATCGCCATTAATACTAGTAAGGTTTAAGGTCATACCCACTTTCCCAGACCGACACTTTCTAGATTGATATCCCACAAATAAGGTTAAATGATATTATAAAAACAATAGAGCCGCCCAGACGAGTGTACTTTGTTTCCGGTTAAGGTATACATGTTCATACCCCTCACACTATCAACACTCCTCTCGGTTTAATATCTGGACTAGTAAAAGATGTGCCAGTATATGTCTCTGCTCTCAAATACCAAATATGAGTCACAACTTAATAAGCTTGCAGGCTAGTCTTATCTCCACCCATTACCCACCGGTTGCATAAAGACTCGGACTAAGGTTTTGCTGAGGCTTAGGTTGGGTGCGGAATATGCATATTTAGTGACTAAGGTGGATGAAACCCCGTTAAACAAATATACTGACAACTAATCTAAAACAAACAGACTGCTAATTACATAACTGAATAAGAACTGACTTTATTTTTGGCTTTTTGCTGATTTTTTTTTGCAACTGATAGACAATATACTGAAGCAAATAAATATACAACTATGATAAACCCATATTTACAACTCAACCGAGACATAAGTACATTGTGTACTATGCTCAACAACTGACTATATACAACTCGATAACAAACTGGATTTCATCACAAAGGGTTAAAATAAAATGAAGGCCAAGGCTGAAATGGTGTGTAATGTTCAGTTTAATAAATGAAAAGGAATATGGTCCAAACGGGCTCCTAGGGGAATAATGTCAGGTAAGGAAATTTAATTAGTGGGGGAATAGTGTATGAAAAGGGTTTTCTAAAGTCCTAATCTCCATACAGGTGGTGGTATTAAGATCTCGATAAGCATGTGACAAGCAAGTTCTAACTCTGTAAAACATACCGGTTTCCCTCAATCAATGGTGTAAGACATGTTTTATATCTATTATATAGTATGTGTATTAAGTATAAGGGGCCATCGCAGAATATGTCTGGAATAATGGGCTGCCGATATGAAACATGTATACCCATCCCCTTGACTCGTTATCCCCGCCTAAACGACCCATTTTCAACTTCTCTTTTTGAAAACATTTGTGAGTAAGACTATCGAGAAGCTGAAAAACCAACCATGACCAGAAACCTATGACTTGGCATTAATGGCAATAACTAACAGTTAACAACTTCGGTTTCCGAACACTCTTCGAGGTACCATCGGGCTAAAATTTTCACATGTCCCCCATCCCCACACTTGAGGTTTACATTGTCCTCAATGTTAAAATAGATAAAACGATTAATAAACATTTGAGGGACGGGGTTGAAATTGACTTTTTGACTAATAAGAAATTTTAAAATTTGGGGCTCAAATGTGGCGGTTCTACTAATAATTATACAATTACACTTTTAACGTTTAAAGTAATAAAAACAAAACAAATTATGAAACTGAAATCACCTGATATCAACAGGACTGGAGAAGGACCAGTCGGCTCATGAACTCTCAAAAACACTCGTATACTCTCGTCTCATCCAATTACCAAACTGACAATCGAACCTGCAAAATCTCGAGACGTGTAGAAGCAAGCTTCTCACAAGTGTAAGACATAGGTCTTTTAAGAGTTATGAAAATGAATATTTATTAATTTTATTAAAACAATTACCAAGCTAAATTAAGTCGTTTCATAAGAAATTCTGTTAAGTTAGTTAAAAACGTTAAAAGACCTAACTCACTTTCGTAGGAATCACGATTGCATTTAGCGTATGCAACAAGCCCTGTAAACACCCCGGTTGCCCGGGAGGACAAGTGGGGTCTCGTGAGGGTTTATAGTGAACAACACCCACAAAGTTCGATTACAACACAATATACAAATAAATCAAACACAGCAACAATCAAAAGATATATAAACATAACGCCCAACCAGCTACCCATACATGAATCCACAAAATATAATATAATATAATATAATACAGACCATGATACTAATAAAAACAAAATAAAGTGAAAAAGGTAACCAAAAAGCTACTGTGCTGGCGGATCATCAGCTGCCTCATCCTGCGGATCCACTGGCTGCTCCACTGTAATGATCAATGACTGTGGGAGCGGTACCTGTGAAGCAGCAAACAACAAACGAAAATACTCATCATACCGGACCCGATGTGCGCTATGCTCCTCCAGGATCTCCGAATGCCGCTGATATATCATAGCCAATGTTACGGGCTGCTGCGGCTGGCGTGAGGAAGATGCTGATGCCTCTCGGAGTGGATGCTGCTGCTAAGGTAACATGATATGTGGAGTCGGTCCACGCTGTCGACGTGTTGGAATACCTCTCTGTAGAGAAACTCCAGCCTCCGATCCCTCTGGTGGTGGTGCCTGTGGACCCTGTTGGACCGGGACTAAAGCTAGTGGATCATGCTCCTCAACGATCCCGGCCCGACGGGACTCCAATAGCCCAAAAACGCCCGTGGCTGGCCCCAACGTAAAATATCTGGTCGGATAGCGCTCAAATACACCAAGTCGTTTGGCAATCCTCGTAATATAAGGCCCTAATGGTAAGCGTGCCGAGGATCCCTGAGGTCTGCTACCCGAGCGAATGACGTGAGCAGGATCATCGCCACATTGGCCGGTCGCTGGCCAAGGATAGAATATAAGCACAACAGATCTAAGTTGCTGCACTTCTCGTGGCCTGAATGTCGGCCAACGAGAGTACATGCAACGATCCTGTGAACGTAGCGATGGACGGGGTCCCTAATAGATGACTCCACAACAACACTGGAGTGGGCCCCGTCGGCGATCTCTGCCCAATACTGGCCGAGCTGGGTCTCCGTGAGCCAGTGCTCACGGGACGCCTGCTGATGTGTTGTGTAACCATGGACACTCTGCAGAAAGGCAGACGCCTGAACCTCCTCGGCCGTATAAAATCCAGTGGCCACAGCGAAATCTGGGACGAACATCTCGTACAGCTACCGTCCCAGTGAGAATGATACCGCGCGTGGCTCACTGAAGTCCGTGGGCGTAAAGTCAAAGGTCGAGTAAAACTCACGTGTGAGTTCGACATATGGAATCGAATCACACGCGAGCACATCTTCCCACGGACGTGTCAATAGTGTCTGTACCTGGACGTCAATATGCAACTGGCGCAGCAATGTCCAGTCAAACGAACGGTGGTGAAGTAGCTGCATCTGCCGAAACCGCTGAAATCTCGTATACTCATCTGATGTCAAGTATAATCGGAGAACCTGATTAGGTATACGTCCATCTCCCATAATATCCGCTGGCTCGATGCCAGCGACAATCTACACCTCATCGCTATCGTAACGAATGACACGAGGGTCAGTCCTCTGTCTCTTGCGTCGTGAAGACGCTGGTGCATCTGACATATCTGCAAAATCAATCAAGCAAGCTAGATATGTCAACAGGCAATGTGGAGACAACCGTATAACATTTCGGTCGTGGTCGTCCCACATAATTAAATGAAAATATTAATAAAATATTTAAAAATAAAAATAAAAACCGAACAAAACAAACTAACTGACTCTACTAGTTAACACACAAGGTGACACACTGACATGAAAAAATAAACAAACTAACACTTGACAGACTGTCTCGAAAAACATGCAACAAAACAACGAAACTGTCGGTAACAAAGAAGATATGAAAAATCGGGTTTTTATGAATAGAATATTACTAAGTGATGTTCAAAAATAAAAGTTTCATATCCATCCGTCACTGTCATTAATTCTTTTATAAAATAATGATTTTTAAGTTTGAACTTTAAAACCCGTTTCGCCATAAAATCACATTCAACAAAAACCAACATCCCGACACACCCAATAAACCTAACAAAACCGGCATACCCAGTAGATACACGACTGTTCGATTCCCAACAGTAAGTAACGATGCCCGTACCCGCAACCCGATAAAGCTCCCGAACAAAATAAAGTAATTTAAACAAAAATTACCTCATAGTCGGGATTACTGGAACGAATAATAAAAATATCAGTGGCTGCGTACAGCGGTGACAGGTGACAGCGGTGGTGGTACGTCAGGCGGCGGTGGTAATTAGGGTGTACTGTGGTGGTTAGCTATGGCTGTGGTGATGAATGTGAAAATGGTTACGGGATTGTGGTGGGAGGGTGGTTGTGTGGTGGTGACTGGACGTAGATGGTGGTGGTTGAGATATGGACGGACAATGGTGGTTGTGGTGGGGTAGCGGGGGTGGAGGATGACGGCGGTGGTACTATGGTGGTGCGGAAGTGGTGGTTTTTTGGTTGGTGGCTGGTGGTGGTTAGTGGACTGTGGTGTCGATAGTGGATGGATGGTGGTTGTTGATCGGAGAGAAGACGGGAGAGAGAGGGAGAAGAGAAGAAGAAGAGAAGAATGAAATAAAGAAGAAGAGGAGTCGGTTTTATTATTGACCGGGTCAGGCGGAGCTCCAAGTCCCATCGCGCTACGCGATGGGTTAAAATGTGGTGGGAGCGTACCGCCACCCAAATTGGGAAAATTAGGGTTTGCACCCCATAGCGATACGCGATGAGGTGTTTTGTGACGTCATCGGGTATCACGATGACATCACCTGCCAGGATGCCACCCTCTATCGCGATACGCGATGGAGGCAATAAGAATCCATCGCGTACCGCGATGGGTTCTCTGACAGAATCAAAATTTTGTTAAACTGAAGCTTTTTTGGCATCCCGACATCATCCTGGACATGTACAAAACTCAAAATACCTTTACATACCTGGAATGACGTGTGCTTAAACAATGCTTACCGAACTTCTCTGTTATCCACGCTTCAACGAACTTCCCCACACTTGGCGTTTACTGCACAAAACTCGAGACGACACTAAGTACAAGACTCAATAAAAATAAAACAAACTGGAAAGACACTTACAGACCCCGGGTTGCCTCCCGTAAGCGCTGAATTTAAAGCCTACAGCTCGACAATGCTTCGAACTCAGTTATCTTCATAAACCGGTGAAGTCATAACGAAATTCACCGATTCCTCATCCAGCTCGTGTATGTCCTTCATTTCCAAATATGGCTTCAGTCTATAGCCATTTACCACTTGTCTCAAATGATCATCAAAATCTTCAATCTCGTACTGACCATGATTCCCGACTCTTACAATCGAGTATGGGCCCGTCCATTTACTTCTTAACTTGCCCGGGAAGAGTTTCATTCTCGTGTTGTACAACCACACTCGTTGACCAACTTCAAAATTCTTCAGCCGGATATTAGCATCATGAACTTTCTTCATCTTTGCCTTGTAAGCGGACGCGCAATCGTATGCATCGTCTCTCAACTCCTCAATCTCGCACAAAGCCAATTTCCTTGCTTTACCTGCATCATCATAATCCATATTAACCTGTTTAGTAGCCCAAAACGCCCTTTGTGCAATTTCAACCGGTAAATGGCAATCCTTTCCATACACAAGTCTATAAGGAGTGGTTCCAATTGGCGTTTTATAAGCAGTTCGGTAGGCCCATAGAGCATCGGTCAACTTAGTTGACCAATCTTTTCTGTCTGCCCGAACGGTTTTCTGCAAAATTTGTTTAATTTGCCTATTAGAAACCTCCACTTGTCCACTCGTTTGTGGATGGTAAGGAATTTCTATTCTATGATCAACACCATATCATTTAAGCAATTTCCCGAATTTAAAATTCTTAAAATGAGATCCCCCATCACTTATGATAGTTCGGGGGACTCCAAATCTCGAGAAAATATTACTTTGAACGAAATTGCAAACGACGGTATGATCATTTGTCCTAGTGGCTATTGCCTCGAGCCATTTAGACACATAATCAACCGCCACTAGGATATACAGATTACCATGTGAATTAGGAAACGGGCCCATGAAATCGATCCCCCAAACATAAAAAATATCAACAACAAGGATCGGGTTCAAGGGAATCTCGTCCCTCTTAGAAATGCTCCCGAGTTGTTGACACTTTAAACAGTGTGTCGCAAACTCGTGAGCATCCTTAAACAAGGATGGACAAAAGAAACCACTCGTTAAAACTTTTTGAGCAGTTTTCTGGCCACTAAAATGACCAGCACACGCAGACGAATGTGCGTGTTCCAACAACGCTCTGACATCCTCCTCGGGTATGTATCGTCTGATCATCTAATCAGCATCGATTTTAAACAAATCTGGATACTGTTTAGCTTGGGGCATCAACTGTTTCTTCTTTCTCCTCGGCCAATGCTCTGGTAAATCACCTGCAACTTTAAAATTAACAATATGAGCAAACCAGGGATTTTGTGAAACTGCCAGAATATGCTCATCCGGGAAAGACTCGTTAATGGGCCCATCCGTGTCCTCATTTTCCACCATAATTCGGGACAAGTGATATGCAACAACATTTTCACTCCCTTTCTTGTCCCGAATCTCTAGATCAAATTTCTGCAACAGCAAAACCCATCTGATAAGCCTCGGTTTTGCATCCTTTTTGTCCATGAGGAACCTGACAGCAGAATGGTCAGAATATATAATAACCTTACTACCCCAAATATAAGACCGGAATTTATCTAGAGCATATACTACTGCTAGTAACTCCTTATCGGTTGTGGTATAATTCAATTGAGCATCCGAGAGGGTTTTACTTGCATAGTATATAGAAACGGGTTTCTTGTCAACCCGTTGACCCAAAACAACCCCGACCACATAATCACTTGCATCACACATTATATCAAAAGGTAAACTCCAATCGGGTGATTGCAAGATCGGAGCTTCAACTAATTTCAATTTCAGAATGTCAAAGGCCTTAGCAATAAATTACATAAGGGGCATCCTTAAGCAATAAATTACATAAGGGTTTGGTAATATCACTAAAACCCTTAATAAACCGTCTATAAAACCCGGCATGCCCCAGAAACGATCTAATGCCTTTGACAGTGGTGGGATGAGGTAGAGTAGAAATGACTTGGACCTTAGCCCGGTCAACCTCAATCCCACGACTCGAAACGACTTGGCCTAATACAATTCCCTCTTGGACCATAAAATGGCTCTTTTCCTAACTAAGAACCAAGTTCGTTTCGACACATCTTTTCAAAACTCTTTCGAGTTGGTTTAAACATGACTCGAAAGATGTGCCGAAAATCGAAAAATCATCCATGAAAATTTCCAAAGACTCCCCCACCATATCTGAAAAGATACTCATCATGAACCTCTGAAAGGTGGCTAGGGCGTTACATAACCCGAATAGCATTCGCCTAAACGCAAATGTGCCATACGGGCACGTAAACGTGGTCTTTTCCTAATCCTCAGGATTAATAGCTATCTGGTTATACCCGGAATACCCATCTAAAAAACAATAAAAGTTTTGACCAGATAGCTTTTCAACAATTTGATCGATAAACAGAAGCGGAAAGTGATCTTTCGATATTGCCGCATTCAGTTTTCGAAAATCAATACAAATGCACCACCCGGTTACCGGCCGGGTAGCGACCTCGTTACCTGACGACTTGGATGCCTGCCTTTTTCGGTACTATCTGTGTCGGGCTCACCCACGTGCTGTCTGATATGGCGAAGATAACGCTAGCATCCAACCACTTCAGCACTTCCTTCTTCACCACTTCCCTCATGTTCGGGTTCAACCTCCCCTGAGCATCGTGCGCGGGTTTGACAGCAAGATCTGTTAAAATTTTGTGCATCACAATTGAGGGACTGATTCCCTTCAGATCCGCTATCGTCCAACCGATTGCTTCTTTATTCGCAACCAACACCGCCATCAAAGCATTTTCCTGTTCAGAAGATAAGTTAGAAGCTATAATAACAGGCAATGTATTATTCTTATCAAGAAAAGCATATTTTAAATGCTTTGGAAGCTCTTTCAGCTCGACTTTCCGTGTTTCCAACATTGATGGTTTCAACCCGGTATCAATTTTCTCGGGAAGCGGTTCCACCTGAACTGACCATGGTGGACGGTCTCCTCGCACAGCTGCGATCTCCATTTGTTTTTCTTCCTCTTCCAACAACTTGTCTGTCTCCACCTGTAACCTGTCAAACAAAAAACAGGTCTCCGCTGTGCAATCCGAGCTGACGATAGAGTCGTATAGCGGGATACACTCGTCAATGACATCGGCCATGAAGCACTCGTCATCGACCAGAGAGTTATCTCCTTGTATGAAAACATTAATTCTCAGCTTACGGTTACCGAATGCCATATCAACAGTACCATTTCTGCAATTCATGTTGGTATTTGCGGTAGCCAAAAATGGTCTACAGAGGATAACCGTAGGCTGTTTGGTCCTTTCATCCGAAACATAATCGAAGACCAAAAAGTCAACTGGAAAATAAAAGTCTTTCACCTTAACAATAACATTTGTCAGTATTCCTCGGGGAAGTTTCGGTGTCTGGTCAGCCAAGACAACCGTGGTGGCAGCCGCGCGAAGCGGCCTAAGTCATACCGATCGTAAAGACTTCCCGGGAGAATACTGATTCTATCTCCAACTAGAAGCACCCGAGTCATTTTAAAATCACCCACTTGAATGGGTATAATGGGCGTTCCCGGATCTTGTAGCTTTGCTGGGAGCGAACCCGAAAGAATTGCACTCACGTTATTAGTAAAATCAATTTGTTTAGGAATCTTATGAATCCTTTTCTGTGTGCACGACTCTTTCAAGTACATAACATAAGCGGGAATTTTTTTTATGGCATCTAAAAGAGGAATGTTAATTTTTACTTGTTTAAACGTTTCCCACATTTCTTCTTGGTTAATTATTTTCGGCTCGTCATCACTGACGAGATTTTCATCAATTTCTTCCACCACCCCCTCAACCAATGGTGGTGGAACCCCAACTTTATTATCATACTTTTTACCACTATGTAAAATACTTACCTGGTTGACGTGCTTTTTCGAACTGGAACTGTAGTGGTTCGGGTTTACTGTGGTGTCGCTTGGGAGTTGGCTCGTGTTCTTCTGTAACTTTGCCACATCTGAAGTGAGCTGACCGATCTGCTTCATCATTGCCTCTGACGACTTATCTCGTAACTCGAACTGTTGCTTCATCTCGGTTTTATGATCAGTCATTACTTTTAACAACGCATCCAACTTTGAGTGAACCGACTCATCAGAATTTCCCAAGGACCCTTTCTGTTGATCCTGATTACCAGAAGAATTTCCGCCCGGTTACCGTCTCTGTTATACCCCCGATTCTGATTACTCGAACCCTGCTGATAACCGCTCTGGCGGTAATTACCCTGCGATCGGTTCTGGCTCGATCCCTGAAAGTTCGAGTTCAACTGCGAAGATGCGTTCCCATAACGAAAGTTCGGGTGATTCCTCAGGCCCGGGTGATATGTGTTTGAATGAACCCTTGGCCTTTGGAATCCCCGTAAGTATAATTAACTTCCTCGGTGTCATCCTCCGCATCATCATAATACTCGGGGCAATTTTCTGCCTTATGCCTGATTTCACCACAATCTTCACAAACCGGGAATTTAACACCAACTTTCCAGACCTCTTTTTTTCTTACCCTTTTTCAATTCAGCAAGTTCACGTTCCAACTCAGTAATTCTTTCAGAATCACTCGCAACTGACTTAACTGACCTTGATGAATTACCCCGTCTTCGTCTTTCAGCTGCTGCTTCAGATTTCGAATCTTCACACATAAACTCTAGAAAATCCCAATCATCTTCCTCAGGCTGATTCAGCAACAGACCATTACACGAGGCCTTTAGATGCTTTAGGTCCTCGTATGTCTACCCATCAACAAAACACTTTACCAGTTCCCACAATTCGATTTGGTGAAGTGGGCATTTTCTGATCATGTCTTTATACCTGGTAAAGGCTTCATGAAATAACTCACCAGAGAACTGTGAAAAGTTGCGAATGTCTGAACGGGCCTCGGTAGTCTTCGACTGTGAATAAAACTCGTTTAGAAACACCTGCTGCATCTCGGCCCAATTTCTGATACTGTGCATTGGCAGTGAATTAAACCAGAGTTTTGCTTTATCTTTTACAGAAAACTGGAATAATCGCAACCGGACTTCATCCTGATCAAATGTACCATCACCAATAGAGTCGCAAATAGCCGAAAAATTGGTCAAGTGCGAATACGGGTCTTCCGAAGCCAATCCGTGGAAATGAGGAACGATGTTAATGTAAGATGGCCGGGACTTGAAAGTTTGTAGTCCCTGCACTCGTTCTTGTGGGACCAACGGGGATGCTCCGTCCGAGATAGCCGGTCTCGACCGACTGTTAACACCGTGAACCGGAGCCATATAATTCCTCCTAAGCCCCCCGGGGATTCCTAAACCGCCCCGATTAACCGGAATACCACGAACTCTCTCGGGCCGTTCCGCCCGATTCACCCTGTCTCGACCCCTTCCGTTTCTGTTAACTGGTTCAGCATGTCTTCTATTAATCGCCTCTTCTACCTCCTCACCTCGATTACCATAACCCGCATCTTCCTGCTCAAAACCTTCGTTCTCGGGCTCAACTGCCCGATTATTTCTAACCCATCGGCCTACCTCATTATCGATCTCAAAACCTTCGTTTCCATTATTATTTTCCCCTTTTTCTTCCTCTTCTGTCAGAACACTCAGTTGAACATCATCGATATTTATCCGAACTCGGCGGTTGGGGTTATTATTTGGAGCGGATGGTCTGACTCAGTCAATGTTGAGGTTTAGGTTTCATCTTGGGTTTTGGCTTCGGGTCTGGAAGCACGAGCTGAGTGATTTTGGTCATTTTGGTAATTGAAGTCTGGTGGGTCAGGTATGTTGTCTGGGTGAAACGCGTTAGTTTGTGGGAGTGGGTCTTGGTTTTGGTTATTGTTCTGGTTCTGGTTTTCGTTCTGGTTCTGGTCTTCCATATCGGAATTTTTGTTTTGTACTCGGTTCTGCCGAGCTAACCTCTCGATTTCGGGCTCGTAAATTAAAGGAGACTGTCGGCCCGAATGGTGGGTGTGCATAAACCTGTAATCTGCACAACTAACACAACCCGCATAAAATAAAGAAAATAAGATTTAAACTAAAAAAAAACTGAAAACAAAAATTAAGACTAAAATTAAAAGTAAACACAAAAATCAAATAACACGAAAAACACTAAGCGCACTAACTCCCCGGCAACGACGCCATTTTGATGACCGTCGTTTGAGTTAATCAAAAACCTAATTATTCTAAATAGTTAGAGCAAGTAGGGTATCGTATCACAAGGAGTATGTGGTCAATGTATTCGTGTAACAGATTTCTAATTATGAAGTGACTGGTTTTTAGAGAACTAAGCAATGAACAAGTAAACGAATTTCAAATAGTTAACACAGCAAATCACACCCGGGAATTCAAGTAGGCAACCAACAGTATCTCATGAAACCTAACCGATTAATTATTAACGATTAACTGAAAACTAATCAATTAGACAAAACCTTAGACATCAACAATTACTTTACACACGGCACTGGTTATCAAACAGTCATTGCCAGTGTGACTTAGTTAAGGGTAATTGTATGTTTTATCGTATTGAATCTAACCAAACAGTTATATGACTAATTATCTAGAAACTGGTAATAGATCGTTCAGACCAACGTAAACCTAAACCGACCGAACACACAGAAATACCAGACATCAATGATCATATTACAATCATCAATAACAATACACAAGTATTCTTAATCACATGAGAAAAACTGTAAAGGTTACAAACTATACATCCCGGGTGCGATTCTAGGAGATTAGCTGAGTCGCGACATCATCAAATAGTCAATATAGATGATATGGATCATAGATATGGTCTTGACACGAGCTACAATGGTGAAATCGCCTATAGGAACTGCTGGAAGTCGCCTCTCTTTGTGAAAAACGGAGTTAGGGTTTTTTCTCATGAAAAGGATGATATAAACTAAAAAATCCCATCTGCACCTCCCGTCACGGTACGCGACGGGGTCTTCTATGACCTATCGCGTACCGTGATTGACCAAAGTCAACATTTATTTTATCACCCATAGCGGTACGCGATGGGGACCTCAGCAAGCCCATCGTGTACCGCGATGGGACCTTGCTACAGCAAACTTCAATCATTTCTTTGTTTTGCGTGCTGGACATCCCGGGTCTTCATTCCGTGTCACAACAGGTCCATATTGAGTACTTTAACTCCTGTGACCTGAAATCCAATAATACACGTATGAAGTATCGATAGTTCTAGAATAAACAGTTAAAACTAAACAATAAACGAACTAAAACATATAAAAATTAACCGACCATCAGTAGCTCTAGAGCTGGAGGAATTCAATCCCTCGAGGATTGGTTACGTATCCAGCAAGAAAATGCTCTGGCTGAGTATGAGCGCATGTTTCGTGAAGATCGAATCCGTGCCCGTACCTTAGCTTAAAATGAATCACCCAGAAGATCTCTATATCCTCCCACATCGGCGCAGAGGAGTCAGATGCGCGATATCCTTCAAACAGAGAGGCTTCCTGAGGATGATTTTGATAGGAGGAGGTGTGACCGTCCTCGCATGGTGTAAGTCCTGTATATGGAATTTTCAATATGATATTAACTATCTCTATGTTAGTGCGGAATCCTAACACGAGATGATTCAAGATGATAAACAAGAACACGTAAAGAACACAGTAAGATGCTTCAAAACACACGTTATATTAACGTCGGGTGCTTAAGCACTTGATTACAATACTCGTTCAACACCAACAAAATGAACGGCCAAAACAAACCCTATACACATATTCTATATATAGGATAGCTAACAACCAAGCCCAAAACAAAGCCCAAAGCCCACCGAGATCCTTTAAGGATCTCGATTTACATACGTAATCCGAAACCAAGACTAAATGACATAGAACTAAGTACAAACCACCAAAAGTAGACCCAACAATCTCCCCTTGGTTTGTAGCTTCTTCCTTTAGTCGTGCTCCATAATATCAACATCGGCATCCTTTAAACCACCTGCCCAAAAACCTGTTATGACAATGGAAGCTGCCATTCTGGTGTATTCCTTTGCAGCCGCTTCAAAAATTGGATCAACAATGATTTGGAAAGTGTTGTAGTCTTGATATCACGCTCTTCAAACTTGAGCAAGTCTTTCAGATCAACAAATCTATACTGCCCTTTACCCGTCTGTAATCGTGTGAAAACTGTGGCAGTTTCACTGTCGAACATCCAGAATCTCATATTCTCTAGGGTCCCATCAGGTATTGCACTAGGCATAGGAATATGAATGGCCTTGTTTGTTGTAGGCCACATCACATTGACCATGGTTTTTCCCGTCCTGGGATCCTTGACCCCCTTTGCTTTCTTTAAAAACGATTATGTAGTTTTCATGTTCAGAAAGCCTTTATCAACTTGGTTCCTCAGGAAGTTCCAGAAATCAATACCTCTCTTATCATTTGTTGGATTGTGGAATGGTGCATTGATAAGGTCGCTGAGATCCACTTTGTCCAAGATCCGAATTATTTCATTTTCTTGTAGTACTCAGTTTTCCCAGACCTTCCTTTAACCCACCACATAGTCTTCTCAGCATCAAAGCCCTAAGACATGACTCTAGAACGGTCACCATATTTATCTGAGAATCCCTTCTTAAAAGTGACAATGAACCTATCTGAATGATCAAAAGATTCAACTTTCTGATTTGAGTTCTTCAGAATCATAATCTTCTTTTGAAGTCGGTCCGATTTCTCATCTGTTATTGGAGGTGCAGAGAAATATTGTTCCAGCGTCTCAGATTCATCTATGTTGGTAGTCGGACGACCACTGGAGCCTTGTTCAACTGGAGGTGTCCTTGACGTTACATCATCACTGCTCTTGAATTCATTTCCAAACTTGTGAATAAATTTTTGTTGGAGGTCTAGGTACATAGCAGTTAATCCTCCCATGCTGGACTGAAGCTCTTTTATCTTGGAATCTTTTTCGGATTTACTAGCTTCAAGTACTTGATTACATACATCTTTGACAACTAAGTCTTGTTCAAGTTCAAAGACTCGACGTTGTAAAGCATGTACATCCACAGATTCAGCTTCCAGCACTACCCCTTTGTCTTTATTCTGCAAAAAATTGATCTTGCATAGCAATAATACGCAATCTTATCATTAGCTCTCATGCTTGACTAACCCTGATCAACTGGGTCAGATGATCCAGATGGTGCATCAAAATGTGGGATATCTGCCTCAAAATCGAACTCTTGAGCAATGTCCTCAAAAATCTGTTCTTATGTTTGATGCTCAGCAGTATATGGACTCGTATCAACATGAGTCTCAGAAACTTCAGACTCACGTTGATGTTGTTGTTGTTGGCTTGTTTTTGTTGTTGTTGTAGCTTCAGAAATCAGCCCGCCAAGACCCGGATCTTTCTTCCTTTGTTGAATGAGATCGGCGGCTGGTTCCTCAGGGGTATCATCATCTCCATTCACAGTGACTGCTTGAGGAGGCTTTAAGGCAGTCGACTGCAGTAGTTCTTTGAAACTTTCAAAATCCTTTAATTGCTCGGCAGACGGAGCAGCTTCTGTTTCACGGTGTTCAGACTCCATATGTTGTATGGGATTCTCCTCATCTTCATCATCTGAAATAATCTCAAGTGTAGCCGTGCGCTTCTGAGCTGGCACCACATGCTCTTCAGCAACCTGAGCTCTAACTGGTCAGACTCTGTGTCAGCAAAACGGCCAAACTTGACTAGCTCATGAAGATCCTGATATACAACCTTTGACCCTTTCCTGGACTGCTTCATCAATCCAAAGGTATTGGGTCCCATCGACTTCATATCCAATGTCTCAACAGATTTGACTAGATCAGTGTAATGTGAATCAAAGATCATCTGTATGAACCGAGGATACATAAGAAACATTTACTTCTTCTTTCCCTTTAGGTTGCTCATCATCTCATCGAAAACGAACTTGGAATAAGTGAAATTCCAATCCATGATCAGAGCAACCACAGCCGACATCTGAATGTGGCTAATCTCATCGGATCCTCCTTTTCGTCCATACACACAAGTAAAGAACGTGTGTATCAAAAATCTCTAGTAGGGATGGAAAAGTTTCTTGATTGCTGGAGTTTAAGATCCCTCGTAACCCGTTCATGATAATACTTCGGTAATAGCAGCTATCGAGTATTCCGTTGGGTAATCAGGTTGATCCCCAAATGAAAGGACCTCGCGTATAATGGCCTCTGTGATGACGACCGGCTTCTTTAGCACTTTGGAGTCTATTGAAACAGCTCCATCTACTCCTCGTTGGTTGATCGAAGCATTGTTCCAAAACTCTGTGATCATCTTCTTGCAAATGACAGGAGTTTCTCGTAAGGTGTGAGAAATCCTGCAAGTGTTGAGACCGA
The DNA here is from genome assembly GCF_021521415.1 of Bidens hawaiensis. NCBI lineage: Eukaryota > Viridiplantae > Streptophyta > Magnoliopsida > Asterales > Asteraceae > Bidens > Bidens hawaiensis. The sequence goes on along the minus strand of NW_027495532.1, from coordinate 88,402 downwards.
CGATCATGGACTTGAACTCCTTGTGTGCCAGAGGAGGGTTGAACAAGTGTCCAACAATATGGTGAGTATCGACGAACTTTAGTGGAGCCTGATCAGCCATTACTACAACAAACGAGTCAAGTTAGCAAATATTTACATAACTTGAATAATAATCATAAGCTTAAGGGCACAATTGTTAATTTCTTAAACATTTAGGATGAATTGTGATAAAAACATATTAGAGGGACAATAAGTGTAACATAACAAAGTTTTTATAATGGATTTCGGTCCAAAACAGACTGTTTTCTGTCCACACATAGATTTCGGTCAAAGAGAGGAGTTTTCGGTCAAAGGAACACGTTTTCTGTCCAGTCCCACCGAGAACACTGGTTCTCGGTCAAAGATGGGAGATCTCGGTCAACAAAAGTCAACCGAGAACTCTTGGTTTGACCAAGGGTTTTCGATCAACATATCAGGGAAGAAACCCTTGGAATTCATCTCGTAAAACATGTCTTCTTCAACAATGCTGAGAACTCCATGGACAGAGAACCTACAACAGGCTCTTAAGATCACAACAATGGTCTCAAACAAATCAAACAATTAACACGACACTTGTTCATCATATGAATCAATGAACAAGGACCCGTACCACCATTGACGTTTTATTTCAAACATTCCTACTAAGGTTTTCACAATAGTATCATGCCACAATATCCATGGATCCTTTACCTGTAATCGAACACAAAGATGCTAAAACACAATCAGACTTTGTTGGGATATCAAGATATTAGGGTTTTCAGCCAGATGAGTTTTAGAGAGAGAATGATTTTGAAAGTAATAACAATAATTAACAATAATTGAGGTTAAGAAGGCCATTTATATTCCAAGCTTTGTGGGCTGAGAACTCACAAAGAACCAACCAGACGAACCAACCAGCAATACTGTGGGCCCAGAACACCCAATAAGACCCATAAAGATCCAACCAGATGAGTCCAAGAAGAAACAAAGAGCCCAATAACCAATTTATTAAGAGGCCAGAAAACACACTCAAGGCCCAAAAGATTTTAATCAAACAAAAGTAGCCCATTTTGAACAACTGATTCGAGGAGAGTGGTTTCGAGATGAAAACAAAAATTTGAAACAAAATAATAAAATAATAAATAAACATAAACCACAATAACACGAAACACAAGTCTTCTTGTAATTTTAACAAAAGTTTTGGGGATCAAATTTCAGTTTTTTTAATAAAAGCGGCGCCTTTATAAAAAGATCCTAACATGGAATCTTATTGTTTAAGGTACTTTCACAAGGATTCATGTTCAGTGTGACATAAAGAAACAGGTTGATAGCAGGTATAACAGACTTAACATGATTTTCATTGCATAAGTGATATGGATTAGGTTCAGTTAGGCATAAATCTTAGATGGACATCACTTATGGATCTGTGATGCCTCTGATCTCTTCTCAAAGCGTATTTGGCTTTCCCCAGATCACCCCAATTTGACTCCAACCTCCCTAGTGCTTGATCAAAGGATTTTTGTAGAAATCAAAATTTTTTTAAGCTTTATGGTTGAACGTTGGACTTAAATGCCTTTCATTCAGAGTATTTATGACTTATTTGAATGCCCCACCCTTGTAGTTCTAGTTTGACCCTTTAACCTTTTTGAAAAACCAAGTTTTTAACAACACAAATTATATACATAATCATAATTTTTTTAATAAGCATAATAGCCCAATATTTTTGGTGATCAAGACACTAACGGGCTCGTGTGAGACTGGGTAATTGCTTTTCTGCCTATCCTTCGGAGAGATGTATATGGAGACATGCACATTTCTTCTAAATGACTCTACACAGAATTACCATATTAGTTTATATCACTTCAACTTATACGCATCATGGAAAGCTACCATACAAATCAATGACTGTTCTAGAGCCTTTTAAGCTTAATAACTTCACCCGTTAGGCACACAAAAACAATTTTTCTATCATTTTCCAAAGGTTGGATCAATTTTCATTTGAAAAATGTTTTGAAGCTTCAGAAAGCTATTAACTTAATAATCATATCATTTAACAGGACTAAACACATATGAGAATACATGTCCCTCCAACTTAGAGTTACTGATATAATTTTAAGCGAAAGAATTCAAAACACAAAAAACACATCACAATCGCCCCGGATGCTTTCAGTCTTAGGTAAATGGCTATCTTGTGAATCTACAAGTAGATAACGGGACCAAACATATACAAGTATATGTCCCTCAAACTTGAGCAACCGATATAATTTTAAGTGAAAGTGAATAATAGAAGAATAACTTTTTGATTTTTATGAGATAAGAAAACTCACACACTTTATTTTTGACTTTTGTTTATTTTTTTAAAAATTAAGAAGAACAACACACACACACTTTTTGAGTTTTTGATTTTTCTCCCTCTAAATATGTGCAAATTTAGAAAATATGTACAAATTTATACTCAAAAAGACTCAATCCTCGAAACGAAGCATTTTAAGAAAACTCACAAGCACATTAAATCTGGCTATTCCGACCGATTTAGTAAATAATCCGCCACATTATTCTCAGTTTGAACTTGCTCAAGATGAATCAATTTTCGGTCGTAACAGTCGTTAATAAAATGTATTTTAATATAAATGTGCTTGGTGTTTGAATGTTGAACTGGATTTTTATCGATTGCAATGGCAGCATCATTATCAGAAAAGATAGGAGCGTCATGAAATTCAAACCATAATCCAGCAATTGATGTTGCATCCAGATAACCAATGAGTAGCAAGTTGATGCATCAACATATTCAGCCTCGGCAGTTGATGTAGATATCTTTTTTTGATTCTTGCATTGCCATGAGATGAGACGGTCGCCCAAAAACTGGCAGCCGGCGAATGTGGATTTTGTGACACTCGTCAATTTCAGGTTAACTCCGTTAATCCGAACTCCGTTAATTCAAACTTAAGATCACTTGATCTATAACGCACATCTCATTACATTTAAACTAGGGTTTTAAATGACGCTTGATAATCACTACACATGTAGTCTTTCGGGATTGCACCGAAACGCACACGAGTCGACTCAAATCATTGGTGAACAAACGATGAATATTATAAACAAGTACTTGATATAATTATGTGTTACGTTTATATGTATAAATGTGTACTTGTATGCATGTCATTATATTATGGAGGTGATTTATGTTTTATGCTAGAATTATACAAAATAGAAGTTGAGGGTGCTAGTTGTAACTTGTCATTTATTTAATTAATATATAAACAACCTTAACCATAAACCCTAACCCTCTTCTCCCTCTCCCTCTACCACCTACGACGGCAGCCCCCCTCCCCCTTGGATCGACCGATTACCACACACACACATACACATACAAGTTGTTTACAAGGTTGTTGAAGGATCCAAGGTGATAACTAGGTAAATAAGCTTCATATCTAATTTATTCTATCATTTAATTGTATGATTAAACCTGTAAACATAAACCCTAAGTGTTAAATATGTTGTTTGTTGATGATTTAGGGTTACATGCATGATTGTTAGTTCATAGGTTAATTGTTTATTGAGTTTTGATGAAAATTGATGCTGGACAGATTATTGAATTCGTGTTTGGACGACTGTAACTCGATGTTAATGTTATGTTTTGATGCGATTGTTGATTCTATAATATACTAGGTAGATTCTAGTTTCTGAAAAGTCCGAGTTTGTAATTTTTGGACGTATAAAAGTCTGTTTTTATTATTTTACAAAACTGTTGTGCAAGGCTGATTTGGGAGACCTGATGTTAGGCTGTTTTGCGACTAAGATATCTCATAAACTACAAGACCAAATGGGTTGGTTCCACTTTTGGAAGAAAATACATTGAGTTAGGAACCTAACCCAATTGGTCTTGCATTAATTGGATTTTTCATTTATCGGGAATAACAAATAACATTCTGTTGCGCATGATTCTGACTGCTGTGAGTTTACTGTAATGTTTTGACAATTGTGAGAAATCTATGTGGAATAAAAATACAATAAAAATAGTTATGGAAACCTAACTCATGTGTGCTTTTGTGACGATTTTTGGTGAATTAATTGATATGTTATAATCTGTTGAATAGAGTAATCTTTCAAGTAGAAATCTGTCCTGATAGAACTAGCTGCTGAACTATATGAAAATACATGAAACGTGCTTGTTGCTAGATAATTGCTATGTTTTTGACTAAATTGCCCTTGTGGGGAATGATTTCTAGTAGTGTACAATATTAATACCTGACACGTAAGTAGTTGTTCACACATGTAACGTATCACCAATGTGTTTGTTGAGTCACACACAATTCACAAACGAAACACGAAACGTATCTTATGCATAGGTATTATGTGCCGAGTCTAGAGACTCAATAACAGTTCCAACAATTAGAAAATCTCATTCTTGTTTTAGAACGCTAGTGAGGATTTTCTGTGACGCGCATCTCTTGGTTGACTTGTTTTTGAATTCTTCGCAAACAGTGAGTTTCACGTTTCCCCTTTTTCTCTTTTAAACGCTTTTACTTGGGGGAGAATACATACTCCGAAACGCTTTAGATTTTGTTATTAGATTATATATCACTTGTAAAGGCTAAGTGGCAAACGAAACAACTAAAGTCCTTCATAACATTGAACTGTTTAATATTGGATAATAGCAAGTCACTGTTGGGTAGTACTACTGGGTTTGACAAACCCCACCCAACGCTAAACTCGACTGGAGGTCGAGTGGGTGTAATCTTGGCTAAACACATACCATGGTCGGGATAGACCTGGTGGCAAGGCAAATGATAAACAGTCAGCTTCGGTGTCGAACACTTAGTGATACTTGTTTTATAGGCTAGCTACCTATAGATATATAATTGACATAACACTATCTGGTAACGCAAAACGCTGTAACGCAAAACGCTGAACGCAAACGCTAAACACTTTATTTTATATAAACTTGTGAACTCATCAACCTTGTGTTGACACTTTTAGTATGTTATTCTCAGGTAGCCGAGGCGGGCGAGCGGTTTAGGAACATGCATTGCTTGAAACACTTTTAACTATGCAAACCTATTTTTAACTGTTATCATTGGGTTTTAAGTCGTCCTGCGTGACGTAACATTGTTTTCTATGGTTTTACGCTTTCACATTTAATTACTCGTAAACGTTTTCATGGTTTTGAAAATTTGTTTTATGGTTTGATTATAACTAATGATTCCGATCCTGTTAGTTCACACCCTCTGACGGTAAAACTCCGTTAGTGGATTTTGAGGGTGTGACAGATTTCCATACTGCTTGGGTTGAATGATGAACAATTAACTGTGTTAGAAACTGAGCCTGATGTCGAAGTGGTGAATGAGGAAGGTATAGAGGATGATATGTCTAGTCAAATGAATACAGATTTTATTTACGAAGATGAGGATGTTGAGATGGAAGACGTCACTGCTGAGGAGTATCCTGACTAGTATCAACACACGAACGTTGATCAAGGTGCTCTGGTATTTAATGAACAGACTTTTAAAGCAGATGAGGATGATTTGGAGAAGATGTCTAAGGGAAAGAAAGTTGTGGATACTCGTTTTGACTCTATTGTGAACCCAACTGATGCTGATATTGCTAAATGGTTCAGTCATGAAGCCGCGGGTAAGATTATCAAGGCGTATCGATTTGTCGGTCAAGAACGGAAAGACACAGCAGCAGCATGGGTCAAAGAGAATCACGTAACTACCTTCAATACTGTACCCAAGGTTCATGGTGACATTGTCTCATGGCTATACGATTCCGAGCTTAAGGTATGTATAGTTAAATGGGAGAAGGGAGTTCAGTACTACGAGAGGATAATGGATGTTCTTACACTACCACGTTGGGATGTTCGTACCCTCGCGAGGCGTCCATTTATCAATCGTGGTGGCATCCGGACAGCTGAGTGGTTTCATCAACACTTGCTGTTCGAAGTTAATCATGGGTTCAAGTTCTTCAAGCCCCAGGTCCCGAGTCACTGTTGAGTAGTACTACTGGGTTTGACAAACCCCACCCAACGCTAAACTCTACTGGAGGTCGAGCGGGTGTAATCTTGGCTAACACATTTTCCATGGTCTGGATAGACATGGTGGCAAGGCAATTGATAAACAGTCAGCTTCGGTATCGAACACTTAGTAATACTTGTTTTATAGGCTAGCTACCTATAGATATATAATTGACTTAACATTATCTGGTAACGCAAACGCAAAACGTAAACGCAAACGCAAACGCTTTATTTATATAAACTTGTGAACTCACCAACCCCGTGTTGACACTTTTAGTATGTTATTCTCAGGTAGCCGAGGCGGGCGCGCGGTATAGGAACATGCATTATACTGAACTCTATCGTTTTTGCAAACTCGTTTTTAAACTGTTATTAATTGGGTTTTAAGTCGTCCTGCGTGACGCAACACTTGGTTTATGATTTTACGCTTCCGCACTCATTTACACTTAAATGTTTCGTGGTTTGAAAAATTTACTTATGATGTTTGATTATAACTAATGATTCCGATCCTGTTAGTTCACACCCTCTGACGGTAAAACTCCGTTAGTGGATTTTGAGGGTGTGACAGATTTCCTGTCAATGTCATCTCCACCATAATTGCTATCAACAAAGGCATAAAGATCAAAATCTGAGTTTTTGGGATACCAAAGACCTAACTTCAGTTGTCCCTTCAGATATCTAAAAATATTTTTAACTGCAATTATATGAGAAAGTTTAGGATTAGCCTGGAGTCGAGCACATTGACAGACTGCGAACATGATGTAAGGACGACTGGCGGTGAGATATATCAGGGACCCAAACATCGATCGATAGTACGTTTGATCTACGGGACTCCCTTCTGGATCAGACGACAAGAGAGGCCTTTCCGCCATAGGAGTGGTAGCACTCTTGGAATCTTGAAATTCAAATTTGGCCAACATATCATTAACATACTTTCCTTGATGTAGCAAAATTCCCGTCGAACTCTGACGAACCTGAAACCCTAAAAACATTGTCATTTCTCATCTCAAATCTCTTCTTCATCACTTCTTCAAATTCAGAGAACGACTCAGCACTAGTAGACCCAAAAATAATGTCATCCATATAAATCTGAACCAGAATCAAATATTTCCCGACAGTTTTAAGGAACAGAGTTTGATCAATAGTCCCTCTTTAATAACCATGACCTAGAAGATGAGCCGTCAACGTAGCATACCACTTCCGAGGAGCCTAATGAAGCCTATACAACGCTTTATCTAACTTGTAGACATGAGTGGGATTTTTAGAGTCTACAAACTCCGGTGGCTGATCCACGTAAATCTCTTCTTTAACTTCGCCATACCGAAACGAGGTCTTAACATCCATCTGATACAATGTGAAACCCATGAATGGCGCATAAGCCAGAAAAATCCGAATGGCCTTAAGTCTAGCTACGGGAGCATAGACTTCGGAGTAATCTAAACCTTCAACCTGACGAAAACCACGAACGATTAATCGTGCCTTGTTTCTAACAATAACCCTTGTGTCATCTTTCTTATTTCGGAAAACCCATCTCGTATCTAGTGCTTTCTTCCCTTTCGACAACTCAAATAATCTCCAAACTTTCAATTTATCAAATTGATTTAATTCTTCATGCATAGCATCCACCCAGCTTGGTTCCTAAAGAGCCATTTCAACCGATTTCGGTTCAATCTTAGAAATAAAACAGGAAACAAGCAACTGTTTATATGTCCTGTCTGACTCCTGGTAGACACGCCTGTTTCGAGAGGACCTATGACATTCTCAATTGGATGATTTCGTTGAGTTCTTGATGGAATCGGTTGTTCAGGAACATCTCTGGTAGAAGGTCAGTTTGACAGATTCACATCAACCTTAGTGATAGGATTCTTCCATCCAGAAGCTTTCGTACTATTTGAGTACGACGTGCTGGCAACGTATTCATTCGGAATGACATCGGGAAACAAAGTGCTTCCGAAAATTTGACGAATAGGACTTTCCCCCCTCAATTGTTGGAGTATTTTCTGAAGAAGTTGGGGACACAGTTTCAGTAACTTCTTCTGGTTGATTGATGGATACAGACGAAGTGACATCGAGTGGTTCTGTGAGATCATCGTCCAGAATTGGAGACATGTGAGATACTGTATGTGGGTCTTCTTTCTCAACATCTACAATAGCATCACCTGACGTTTTTGTGTTGATAACCGGAAGTACATTGAATGGGTTGAAGAGTTCATTGTAATCTAACAACCAGTCAAGACCAACATGGGCATTAGTCTTGTTTTCTTCCAACCAACGAATATCATATGATTCTAAAATCTGCTTGGTTGACTTATTATAGACTTTGTAGGTGGTATGGCCAGCATAACCAATAAAATAACAATCATCAGCTTTGGCCCCGAATTTTGGAGTTGACTCAAGATTCAGTAGAGTACACGGGCATCCAAGCGCTTTGAAATGCACCACTATGGGCTTATGACCATAGACAATCTCATATGGAGTTTTCATTTGAGATTTGTTGATTATCACCCGATTCTTAACAAAGCATGCCGTATTAATAGCTTCTACCTAGAAGAATAATGGTAGTTTAGAATCACACAACATGGTCCTCGCTGCCTCGATAAGAGTCCTGTTTCTCCTTTTGGCCACACCATTATGTTGCGGTGTCCGAGCTGAACTGTACTGACGGAGCACCCCCCTTTCTGAACAAAAGTGATTCAATGAAGCATTCTTGAATTCCGTACCATTGTCACAACGAATTCCCTTCAGCTTCAGATTCAGCTGATTCTCCATAAGCACCACAACCCTCTTGATCAATTCTGCAGTTTTGCTCTTATTTTACAAAAAAACACCCAAGTAAAACGTGAGTAGTCATCAGTAATAACAAGACAATAAGAGCTGCGAGAAAGAATCAAAACATGAACTGGACCAAAGAGGTCCATATGTAACAATTGAAAAACTGATGAAATGGTATTAATCAACTTTGGCTTATGAGTTTTTCGATGATGTTTACCCAAGGCACAAGCCACACATTTTTCAATAGTAACGAAATCTTTGATGGGTAAACCACGCGCTAAATCGTATTTATAAAGACGGTTCAGGTGTTTCATATTTGCATGACCAAGATGACGATGCCAAAGCATGGCATTATGTTCTGACACTTTTGAAAACAAACATGTTATCTCATCAGGAACATTTTGTTCATGTCAATCACATATGCATTATCTTTTCTTTGTGATCGAACAAGAATCCAGTCTTCTGGTATAATGATACCAGGTTTTAAAATCAAACACTCCTTCTTAGTAAAATGATTTGAAAAATCTTTGTCACAGATTTGTGACACGCTCAACAAACTGTGCTTCAGCTCTGGAACAAAGTTAACAGTTTCAAATTTGAGAACACCGTTAGTTATAGTACCCTTCTGAGTAATCTTCCCTTTTTCTCCTCCTGCAAAGGACACATACCCACCATTAAAGATTTGAATGTCGTGTAGCTGGGAAATGTCTCCTGTCATGTGCATGGAACAACCACTATCAACATACTAATGTCTGATGATATTCCTCCATAGCTGTTCCTGCACGATGTGCGAGATTAGTTAGACTTTGATACCCAGTCCATAGTTACACTGGGTGACCCTGACTCATCTACGGTTGTCACAGGTTGCCATGATATATCATTTCGATAATCTAATATCGAATTTGTTGCTTGTTTCCCAGGAGACATAGGCAACCATTCGTGTCTACCATTTTAAGATTTGGCGTTATTTGTACGAATCGATGACTTGATATCTAGTACTTTGGTGGGAGAAACGGATGATTTTTTTTCACCACTTGTTTCGGTTCAGAACTCGTGTTTGATTTCGAAACCGAAGCGCTGTTTATACCACCTCTACGAAACATGTTACGCTTGGTCTGATGAGGACTAAACCTACCAGATTTGTTTCTATTCCAATCATCGTCAGAGGGATTAGCCTGATTATACCAGAAATTTCGTCTATAGGTATTACGAGGCATATTCCTCTAATAGAATCCATAGTAAGGAATGTATGGACGATGAGGACAATTTCTATCAATATGACCGGGAGTGCCACAATTAAAACAAGTTTGAAGTTTTACATAAAAATTATTTTGGGCAACTCCTTGTCTGGACCGGTTGTGTGGAGCAGTTTGCTTTACTTGATGCTTACCACTTGTAACATTATTTAACTTACCACCTTGTTTGTCATTAGAGCATCCCTCTTTAACAAACTTAGGCGATGAGTACTTGTTGGAATTTTTTGATTTTTTAAACTTATTAGTAATCACATTATAAGAATTCAAAGTCTTAACGAAATCAACCACACAAGTGTCCTTTCTCTTTAAAACATAGCCCACACAAACAGTCGGAATAATAGAATTCAAAATAGGTAAATTAAAAGAATATTAGAGTCAATGTTTTTATTATTAGAAACAAACGAATCATCATCCTCATCAGTCCAATCTTCAACAATTACTTTATCTACACATGAGGAAAAGACATTAGAATTGTTCACTTTTGAAGTGGACGCAGTAGTTTTTATTGAGTCGATCCTTTCATTTTTAGCAAGTTTACCATACTTCATATCTTTAATCTTTTCTTCCTGCTCTTTGGTAAGAGGAAGACCTGTGTAGTTGTCATTATATGGTGGGGTTACCTGACTATACGCTATACCCTAACCCTCATTCTCTTTCCACCATAATTAATTTCATTCATAGATTTAACTTTTCTTCCTTACTGGAGCCATCAAACTTTCTGAAATCGAGTTCAGCCCTTTTAAATTTTTCAGTTAGTTTTGAAAATTTTAATTTAGAGGCTTCCAGTTCAGCATCTAATTAAACAATTTTCTGTTTGGCATCTAGTTGGTGGCAACTTTTCAAGCTAAAGTCAGATTTTAGTTTGGTAAAATCCTTTTTTTGTGCCTCAATTTTATCAAGGTAAGATTTCTCGTTTTTCTTAAATTTATGGTTTTCAGATTTTACTGTTTCCATATCTCTAAGCAAGTTATCATTGTGAAGCTTATAGGAATTTATCTTATCAAGGCAATCTTGAGACATGATTGGAAACTTACCTCAGATGAGTTGGGAGAAGTGAATGCCATGAACGCGAATTGAAGTTCCATAACTTCTTCCTCAGCAGCTTTTTCTTCTTCAGTGTCTTTAACATGAGCATAATTAGCAGTCTGGTTGCTAATGTTGAGAGCAGCCAAGCAATCTGATCAACCCAAGAAAATTGTTGAGCAACCAAACCCCATTCACCATTTCCGGAGCTACCTCCAACTTCTCCTCTAGTATTTCCCACTAGAACCAATGCGCTTTCTGTATTTCCTTCCTTTGCTAGGTTGGTACATTCATGAGCAAATTGACCCGTCTCGTGACTGTTGTAACACCTCAGAGTGTCTTTGTTGAAGCCCACCTTCTTATTATTTGGCATATTCCAGTTATTCCTTTCCATTCTCTTAGTAATTTTCTTGGCCCGAAACACTGTCATGGCGATTTGCTTTGAGATATCCATTTCTTATACATCATTTGGTTGAATTTGGTCAAGTTCAGTAGCAACTACAGGTTGAACCAAATCTCCAGCAAGGAATGTGTTGTAGCAATTCATGAATCCCGCCATTAGAGTAATGTTCTCTTGAGTTTCCTTTGAAAAGGCGGGAATCTGACTGGAGTTCTGACCAGGAGCAACACCAGATGATTGAGGTTTAACATTCACCACAAGAGATTGATCAGAAGTGAAAATGACTAGAGCTGGTTGCGGTGAGGTTGAAGATGAAGGACTCTGAGTGGATTTAAACATTTGGAAGTTGCTTTGAGGTGGAAGTTGTTGTTGCCCCTGAGTAGTCTTGAACAATGAGAAGTTGTCTTAAGAGATGAGTGCATTATTGGTAGCAACATTGTAACCAGCTGCACTGTAAGAGTTTGCGTGGTTTATAGCACGTTGTTTGTCATCCATGTCACATGCCTTATTGATAGCCATCATCTCAGATAATGAAAACCTGTTGAGATCTTTTGTCTTTTTGATAACTGCAAAATTCATATCCCAACTTTTAGGCAGTGAATTCACCAATTTATTGTTTATTTCAGCAGTTGCTAGATAGATGCTCGCAGATCTCATCTCTATCACAAGGGAAATGAACCTCTAAAGCTGTGTCTCTAACGATTCTCCCAGAACATGATTGATCATATTAAATTTTTGTCGCAGCAAATCTTGACGACTTCTCTTCATGTCTTCATTCCCTTCATACACCTCAATCAATGTTTTCCATAGTGCCTTAGCAGATTGCAATTCTCTAAAACCCAGGGCAATCTCAGGTGAGAGTGCCATAGTCAGAGTTGAAAGTGCCTTTTCATCCTCTTCTACTTTAGCAAAATCGTCATCATCATACATTGCAACTGGATTCACAACAATTTCGGTAGAGTTCTCACCCTGGTAAGTAATGAGAACCCCTAACTATGCTTCTCCAAACTTTGGCATATTTCATTTTGACATATTTCTCGAAACAAAATTTCCACTCGCTGAACCCCTCATGAGACAGCAGACAGGGCACACGAGTGGTAGTTCCCATTATTGAGTCTAATTCTTGGTGTAGCGAAGCATTTGAAGATCCATTAGTTACCTGATCCATCTTAGTCCAAGTATGTTAAAGTCCAATAGTCAAAGCCCAGGCAGAGTTGATCAGGCCCAAGTGTTGTCAGGCCCAAGATTTGAGTTAGCCGAGAATAGATCATGGCACAGTCTGCGTTGACCGAGAACAAGGTTGACCGAGAACTAAATATGTTGACCAACAACCAAAGATATTGACCTAGAACCACAGAAGTTGACCGAGAACCACAAAAATTGACCGAGAAACTCTGACTGAAAACGATTAGATTAGCCCGAGAACACTTGAATGATTGGCCGAGATCCCTTAAATGATCCCGAGTTTTGTCTAAACTGGCCAAAAACTAGCTAATCAATTGGATTTTGACAGTAAAAAACTCCCGAGTTTAGTGGGATTTGATTTGTTTCCAAAAACAAAACTAATCTTTCACCAAAATTAGATATTTCTTTTTTCCGATAAAATGCTCGCTGGAAAGATCACCCAAAACACCAAAATCACTAATAGATCCAAAGAAACAATAAATCATGAATCATTTGATATCAAACCCGAGCCTTGAATGGTTCTAAAGCTCTGATACCAATTTTATGTCCCGTATATGGATCTTTCAATATGATATCAACTATCTCTATGTGAGTGCGGAATCTTAACACGAGATGATTCAAGATGATAAAAAAGAACACGTAAAGAACACAACATGATGCTTCAAAACACACATTATATTAACGTCAGGTGCTTAAGCACTTGATTACAATACTCATTCAACACACCTACAAAATGAACGTCCAAAAAAACCCTATACACATATTTTATATATAGGATAGCTAACAACCAAGCCCAAAACGAAGCCTAAAGCCCACCGAGATCCTTTAAGGATCTCGGTTTACATACATAATCCAAAACCAAGACTAAATGACATAGAACTAAGTAAAAACCACCAAAAGTAGACCCAATACCTGGTCATGCGTGAGCCCTCCTACATAGAAGAATATGAAAGTTATGATCCATACCGTCCAAGTGCTTTCAGTTATTTCAGTGGAGACAACAAACTTCATGGATGAGAGGGAACTAGTCGCCCGTGTGCGATAGTTCGCCATACTGAGTACCACAGTGATGCGGAAGAAGACTTCACCAAACCGTACCGTCCCACAACTTTTGCTGAAAAGTCAAAATCCATAGCGCACATTTCAACATCTCCATACTCAGTTAATACAAACGTTCCTACATCTTTGGGGAAGTACAATGGGATGACAGATCCTAGTGATCACCTGTTGAACTTCGTGGCAGTGGGAGGAGTCAGTGGTTGGACCCTCCCCTACTGGTGTCACTTGTTTGCATTGACATTAACTGGGGCAGCGCATGAATGGTTTGAGAAATTACCGGACGGGCAAATCAAAGGTTGGGACGACTTGGTGGCTAAATTATCTCAACACTTTAGTCAACAAAAGAAGCACACCCATGATCCTTCTGAGATATTGGACGTCATTAGATAGAACAATGGGTCTATTGAAGACTTCATTTCTCAGTTTACCGATGAGAGTCTCAATATTGGTTGAATTAGTGAAGACATGTTGAGGGGAGCCTTCCGCAAGAATGTGAGGAGTAACGCATTGATCCACACATTAATTGGTAGAGATGGAATGCCTTAGGTCTGGGATGGAATAATGTTTGCGGCAAAGTTTTTTGCAAGAACTGAGAAGACGTTGGGTTATGATGGTCCAAAACAAACTCCAAAAGTGAAATTTCAGAATCCGCAGCCAAATAGATAAGCTAAGGGATCAATTTGGTCAAGGCTTCAACCTTCCACAGATACATCGAAGCAGTTCGATGCAAGGTCATTGATAGGCAATAAGAACAAAGCAAGTGACTCAACACAAGTTACCAACAATTTTACCTCGTTGACAAAGACTCCCTTGGAAATCCTCACCACTGAGAATGTGAAGTTCAAAAAACCTCAGCCAATCATGAAAAGAACATTCCTCAACCCTAAGAAACATTTCACGTTTCATGATGAAATTGGTCATAACATTTTAAACGAACTACGGAAACAAAAAAAGGGTTTTTAGAAGTTAAAAAGTGTTTGATGGAACTGCCTACCCTAACAGCACCGCATGCGAGAGAGCCTCTAACAATGTACTTGTCAGCAACTGATATTGCCATTGGGGCCGTGCTTCTGACAGATAGAAAAAACCTACAAACGCTGATTTATTATGTAATTAGAACGTTGACAGGTCCAGAAACAAGATATTCAATGCTTGAGAAGCTGGTTCTAGCACTACTCTATGCTGCTAGGCGCCTCCGCAGATATTTCCAAGGCCACCTCATCAATGTGCTAACAGGGTACAAGTTGAAAAATGTGCTGGGTAAGCCAAAATTGTCCGGACGATTGGAAAAATGGGCTATGGAATTAGAAGAACATGTGATTGAGCATGGACCCAGGCCCTCAATTATTTGATAAGGGAAGTTCATGAGGGTATTTGTGGTCTTCACGCGAGTCCGAGATTGGTAGTGGCGAAACTCATGAATGTAGGGTACTATTGGCCGGGATGCACACGGACGCAGTGCAAGAAGTCATAAAGTGTTATTTAATGCCAGCGCCATGCCCACAATACCCTGCGTCCAAAAAATGAGTTAGTGCTGGTAACATCTGCATGGCCATTCCAAAAGTGGGCAATTGATATCATGGGTCCATTCCGAGAAGCCCTGGGATGTGTTAAAATCATGATTGTGGCTATTGATTATTTTACCAAGTGGGTAGAAGCCAAACCGGTCGCCTCCATCACTGCATCCAGCATCAAGAAATTTCTATGGGAATTCATTATTTGCCGTTTCGGATTTCCGCAAGAGTTAGTCAGTGATAACGGGACCCAGTTCGTGGACAGTGGGTTGCAAGCATCGCTGAAAGAACTTCAGGTCAACCAACTTTTTACTTCTGTAGCTCACCCGCAGGCCAATGGTCAAGTTGAAAGAGCCAATAGAACCATTAAAGATGGGATCAAGGCAAGATTGGAAACTAAACGGACGGGATGGGTTGATGAGCTGCCCCAGGTACTTTGGGCTTTCCGTACCTAGAAAATGTTAAGCCACTTCGAGACACCGTTTAGTCTAACTTATGGTACTAAAGCCATGATCTCAGTTGAAATTGGATTTCCATCCGCGCGAATGTTGATAAGAAATGATAATGAAAAAGAGCTGTGGATGAACTTAGATCTCCTTGAAGAAAGGAGAAAACTGGCTTTGATCCAAGAGCATAATTACAAACGTCAGTTGCAAAAGTATTATGACTCAAGGGTTAAAAAATGCAACTTCGATGTGGGAGACTTTGTAATCCGCAACAATGAAGCATCAGGTCAAGAACCTCTTGGTAAATTGGCCCTAACTTGGGAAGGCCCTTATAAAGTGAAAGAGGTATTGTCAAAGGGTGCATACAAGTTGTAAAAATTATATGGGACAGAAATCCCTAGAACTTGGAACATTGCACAGCTGAAGAAGTGTTACATTTGAACAAGACTTTTCTTACTTACTTTTCTACTTGGCCTGTGTTCCCTGATAGTTAGATAAAATGACATTTTATGTTACTACTTGTATTATAATTTGGCCTGTGAGCCACTTTTATCAAGGTAATCAATTGAAATTTTATGCAAGTCTTGTATAACATAATTTCCTGGTTTGCGTTCCAGAAGGGACCCGCATGTCCTTAAAGAAAATTTCATGGTCTGTGTGCCAGAAGTGACCCGCGTGTCCTTAAAGAAAATTTCCTGGTCTGCGTGCCAAAAGGGACCTGCTTGTCCTTAAAGAAAATTTCCTGGTCTGCGTTCCAGAAGGGACCCGCGTGTTCTTAAAGAAAATTTCCTGGTCTGCGTGCCAGAAGGGACCCGCGTGTCCTTAAAGAAAATTTGCCGGTCTGCATGCCAGAAGGGAACCGCGTGTCCTTAAATAAAATTTCCTGGCCTGCGTGCTAGAAGGGACCCGCGTGTCCTTAGAGAAAACTTCCAGGCATGCGTGTCGTAAGGGATCTGCGTATCCTTAAAGTAAATTTCACGTAATACTTTATTGACAAGTAAGAAGATCCTACAATCTAACACTTATATTATGTACATAAGACAAAGTGTAAAGGACAAAAGATTCTTATATTAATAAGTCAAAAGGGATTACAAGTTTAAACAACGGTTACATAAGATCAAATACATGCGTTTACAAAAAGCTATAACTACAAAGGTGGATCTTCATCATCTCCATCTACATTCTGATCTGCTTGATCTTCTTTTTCTTCTTCATGACCAATGGCAAAGTATGCCTTCAACTGGTCAACCCCATCATCCTGCTTAGCAAGCTCAACAACTGCCTCCTCAATGAGAAATGTCAAGTTGTCGAAAGCCTCCGTCTTCTCAGCATAAAGTTTGGCAGTGTCATGGCCATCTAAGTCAAATTCCTCAAGAGGTCTTTTCTCTTCGGCGAATTGCAGACCCTCTTGGAAACCTTCCTGGCGACCAGCTTGAGATGAGGCAACAAGTAGCTCCGCAACACAATCCCCAAGCTTAGCACCATTTCGGATGTGCTTAATAACCTATAAACAGGAAGTGTAAGAAAACAACCCGGATGCATGTCTTTTACATAAGGAAACTAAATGAAGAAAAGGTTACCTGGGGAATTCCCTCTAACATCAACCATTTCTTATCTGCCTGAGCCCGGATAAAGGACATCTTGGGCTCCGCATAGTCCAAGGCTTGCGATGAAGTTCAAGCTGGAAAGATTTGACCCGAATTGTGATGAAGAAAATCGAAGGCACCCGTATGCAATCATACCCTTCGGGATCGGACCTCGAGTGTGCATTGGTCAGAAATTCTCTTTGCAAGAGATCAAACTCACATTGATTCACTTGTATCAAAGATATGTGTTTAGACACTCACCCAATATGGAAAAAACTTTGGAGTTTGATTATGGCTCTAACCTTAACACCATACTTGAAGTTAAGAACTATGCCATAATCAAACTCCAAAGGTTTTTCCATATTGGGTGAGTGTCTAAACACATATCTTTTGTACAAGTGAATCAATGTGAGCTTGATCTCTTGCAAAGAGAATTTCTCACCAATGCACACTCGAGGTCCGATCCCGAAGGGTATGAATGCATACGGGTGCCTTCGCTTTTCTTCATCACAATTCGGGTCAAATCTCTCCGGCTTGAATTTTTCTATTATATCACATGATTGAGTCAATCCGTTGATAAAATATTACAACGCCCAAATCCTTTTGTTTGTGCATTTTTTTTAATTTATTTTTTTGATAATTTGGTCCTTTCAATAACTAGATAGTGGATGCATTGTCACTTTGGAATAGTCATGAAATGAATGTGGTTGAGTCTGTACATGCGTTAAAAGTTTAATTCAGTTTTGTCTACTAATTCATTTCACCTACATACACTTGGGATTACTGATTACATGAACAAGCACTATTGTTTTATCTCATTTCTCAACTTTGAGTTCAGCTAATAGTTTACTTACTGTGTTCAAATTACTAATACCTTTTTAGTGCGTTAAATAATACTAGTCCTCTTTTAATGTAACTTTGTAAGGACACAAAGACAAATGGTTGTCGGTTATGTAATATTCTTATCAGTTGTTAGTAACCGTTTTGGTTAGATAAGGGATTTCTGCAGAAATAAAGGGCAATCCACCCATTAGAAATCTTTTTTTTGGACCTATTTTTTGTGAAGATCTCTTTTAGAAGGAAGCCAGGTAATTATATTTGTTTTTTTTTCTATCCTTTACTAGACCATTTCAACCATATTTGAAACATAGAAGAAGATGCAGTTTTGGTAATTGATGATGCCTTAATGAAAATGACCAATTAATGTTCGTAAATTAGATTAATTACATATAGATTTTTTTTTTAAAAAACTATTCAGTGTTTGAAAAATTTTCAAAAGAAATACTCAGAATAAAATAAGTGAGTTTGGATTACCAGTGTTGATGTTTTTATTTACTTATGTTAATTATTACCGAACAATTTTAAATATTAAATGTGACAATTACTTATGTTAATTACTACCCGTAGTGGGCGACCTCTTCCAGCGAAATTTGGGCGACAACACCGCACCAGCTAAACGTCATGTAAAGGCTAAAATTATAAGACACAAGTGTCAAGTGTCATATTAAGTTATGTTATAATAAAACTCTAGCGAATAAGCGTATTATAAAACATATGTTTTATGACTACAATATCAAGTGTCATATTACGGTGTATTATAATAACACCTCAATTATTAAGCGTCCTATAAAGGTTAAAGTTATAAGACTCAAGTGTCAAGTGTCCTGTTAAGTTATGTTATAATAAAACACTAGCGAATAAGAGTCATATAAACCACATGTTTTATGACTAAAATATCAAATGTCTTATTACGGTATATTATAATAACACCACAATGATTATGCATCTTATAAAGGTTAAAGTTATATGACCATAGGGTAAAATGTCCTATTAAGTTATAGTCTTATATGACTTCGACCAGAAAGGGTCCTATAACACCGAACATTTATGACTTAACTACAAAATGTCCTATTAAATTATGTTATAATAAGACCTTCAGTGATAAAGTGTCATATTACATTACCATATAATGGGACACCAACAACCAAATGTCTTATAGATTACTTTTTTATGATTTACATATTAAGTGACTTTATAAGTTATATCATAATACGACCCCAAAGAATCATCCATCCTATTAAATAACTTTTTAGGACACCGGTTCTATAGCGTATATTGTAAAAGAACCCCAAATGTTCATTTGTCCTATTAAATAGATTTTAGGACCCAATTTTACAAGCGCCCCACACAAAAGGTCCTAAAAAGCCCTTTTTGTTGTAGTGTCTCAAATGAGATTAGAACCCACAATTATTTGATTGTTAGACATAAATTTTTATTACTAGACCACACTAGTGATTGTAAGACTAAAATCTTCCTTTCTAAAACTAAGATTGTATGTTCAATACATATACGATTAGAAATTATATAGATAGCCTCGCATACAAATCAACTAATTCCTTTCGGGTCGTTTTACATGGGTTATATACAATTTAACTCATTACTTTCGTTCAAAGATTTACCTACGTGTTAATTTTTTCTTTTAAATGTTATTACTAGCAGTGGCGAAACCAGAGTATTTTAGCTATTTTAGCTGGAGGGTGACAACAAAAACATTATACTTTATACCATAACTAAACCTCTACAGCCATATAGCTAATAATCTTCAATCTATTTTTAACAAAAGTTTAGCTGGGATTGGTTTTATTGTAATATCCCAATATTATGTCTCTAAAGTCTGAACAACAAAACAATGTTCCTAGTTATATATATTTTGTAAAAATGTTAGAAAACCAAACTAGGAAAAATCAAATAACTTCAATACATCTAAAATGTAAATACACTACTAGAAAAAGAGATTTTTTCTACAACTGAATTCGTAGAAAATAACGTTTGCGGCATAATGTTTGCGACGGTCTGGGACGGAATAATGCCTTAGGTTCTGTACCGACCAAGGCACATTTTGTTACAAAATGATGCCCTTTGGGTTGAAAAACGTGGGTGCTACATATAAGCGATTGATGGACGAGGCCTTCAAAGATCAGATTGGGCGAAATCTGGAAGTTTACATGGATGATCTGGTCAAAAAAATGTTAAAGAGGATCAAATGTTACGTGACATAGAGAAAACATTTGACACTCTAAGAAAAATTAACATGAAGCTCAATCCTAGTAAGTGTTCCTTTGGGATGGAGGAAGGATAATTTTTAGGCTTAATCGTCACGGGTTCGGGCTTCAAGCCAACCCCAGATAAGGTTCAGGAAGTAGCCCGCATGCCTTCACCTTCTTCCCTCAAAGAGGTACAAACACTCAACAGAAGGCTTGTTGCTCTAAACAGATTTTTGTTCAATCACGCGACCAAGTCCTATCCGTTTGTGTCAACTCTAAGAAATTGCTTAAAGAAGGCACATTTTAAACGGACTACGGAAACAAAAAAAGGGGTTTTAGAAGTTAAAAAGTGTTTGACAGAACTGCCTACCCTAACAACACCGCATGCGGGAGAGCCTCTAACAATGTACTTGTCAGCATCTGATATTGCCATTGGGCCCGTGTTTCTGACGGATAGAAAAAACCTACAAACGCTGATTTATTATGTCAGTAGAACGTTGACAGGTCCAGAAACAAGATATTCAATGCTTGAGAAGCTGGTTCTAGCACAACTCTATGCTGCCAGGCGCCTCCGCAGATATTTCCAATGCCACCCCATCAATGTGCTAACAGGGTACAAGTTGAAAAATGTGTTGGGTAAGCCAGAATTTTCCGGACGATTGGAAATGGGCTATAGAATTAGAAGAACATGTGACTGAGTATGGACCCAGGCCCTCAATTAAAGGCCAAGTGCTAGCAGACATTGTTACAGAAGACCCATAGAGAAAAGAGAAGAGTACCTAATCGAACAGCAAACTCCGATAACTCCTGAGCGAGACCAGGTATAGTCACTGTTCACGGATGGAGCCTCAAGCAACAAAGGATCAGGCGCAAGCCTCAGGTTGGTTAACCCTGAAAGCCACGAATTTTCTTATGCCATAAATATGGACTTTAAAAGTACCAACAATGAGAAGAGTACGAAGCTTTCTTAGCAGGCCTACGGATAGCCAAAAAGCTTGGGGTAAAACATTTGGAAGCGCGAGTGGACTCTAAGCTGATCGTAGGACAAATCAATGGGACATACGAGGCAAAAAATGATGTGATGGCTTCATACTTATCGCAAACAAAGGACTTGATCTTTCAATTTTCATCTTGCAAAGGAATCCACATCAAGCGAAGTGAAAACAAATCAGCGGATGCTCTTAGAAAATTTGCTACAACAAATTTTGAACATTTTGCAAAATATATTCGTGTGGAAGTCCTTGATCAACCATCCTTCCCGAAGCATCAAGTTCTAGTCATAAACTGGTGTTGAATCATGGATGACACCGATTGTAGCATACCTTACATCTGGAATTCTCCTGGAAGAAAAAGCTACGTCCTGGAAGATCAGACCCAAAGCCCTGAACTATCAAGTACAAGATGAAATCTTATACCGGAGGTCCTTCCTCGGTCCACTCCTGAGAAGTTTGGACGCTGAGGATGCAAATTATTTGATAAGGGAAGTTCATGAGGGTATTTGTGGTCTTCACGTGAGTATGAGAATGGTTGTGGCCAAATTCATGAATGCAGGGTACTATTGGTCGGGGATGCACACGGACGCAGTACAAGAAGTCATAAAGTGTAATTCATGCCAGCGTCATGCCCCCAATACCCTGCGTCCAAAAAATGAGTTAGTGCTGGTAACATCTGCATGGCCATTCCAAAAGTGGTCAATTGATATCGTGGGTCCATTCCCAGAAGCCCTGGGATGTGTCAAATTCTTGATTGTGGCTATTTTTTATTTTACCAAGTGGGTATAAGCCAAACCGGTCGCGTCCATCACTGCATCCAGCATCAAGAAATTTCTATGGGAATTAATTATTTTCCGTTTCGGCCTTCCGCAAGAGTTAGTCAGTGATAACGGGACCCAGTTCGTGGACAGTGGGTTGCAAGCATGGCTGAAAGAACTTCAGGTCAACCAACTTTTTACTTCTGTAGCCCACCCGCAGGCCAATGGTCAAGTTGAAAGAGCCAATAGAACCATTAAAGATGGGATCAAGGCAAGATTGGAAACTAAACGGACGGGATGGGTTGATGAGCTGCCCCAGGTACTTTGGGCTTTCCGTACCTAGAAAAAGTTAAGGAACTCTGAGACACCGTTTAGTCTAACTTAGGGTACTGAAGCCATGATCCCAGTTGAAATTGGATTTCCATCCGCGCGAATGTTGATAAGCAATGCCAATAAAAAGGGCTGTGGATGAACTTAGATCTCCTTGAAGAAAGGAGAAAACTGGCTTTAATCCGAGAACATAATTACAAATGTCAGTTGCAAAAGTATTATGACTCAAGGGTTAAAAAATGCAACTTCAATGCGGGAGACTTTGTAATCCGCAACAATGAAGCATCAGGTCAAGAACCTCTGGGTAAATTGGCCCCAACTTGGGAAGGCCCTTATAAAGTGAAAGAGGTATTGTCAAATGGTGCATACAACTTGTAGAAATTAGATAGGACAGAAATTCCTAGAACTTGGAACATTGCACAGCTGAAGAAGTGTTACATTTGAACAAGACTTTTCTTACTTACTTTTCTACTTGGCCTGGGTTCCCTGATAGTTAGTTAAAACGACATTTTATGTTACTACTTGAATTTTAATTTGGCTTGTGAGCCACTTTTATCAAGTTAATCAATTGAAATTTTGTGCAAGTCTTGTTTAACATAATTTCCTGGTTTGTGTGCCAGAAGGGACCCGCATGTCCTTAAAGAAAATTTCCGGGTCTGCGTGCTGGAAGGCAACAAGTAGCTCCGCAACGCAATCCCCAAGCTTAGCACCATCTCGGATGTGCTCAATAACCTATAAACAGGAAGTGTTAGAAAACAACCCGGATGCATGTCTTTTACATAAGGAAACTAAACGAAGAAAATGTTACCTGGGGAATTCCCTCTGACATCAATCATTTCTTATCTGCCTGAGCCCGGATAAAGGACATCTTGTGCTCCGCATAGTCCAAGGCTTGCTCCCGGTACTTCTCAGCAAGCCTGGTGATCCGTTCATCTTTGGTAGATGCTCCAGCCTTCAATGTTTTTATCTCTTCCAGATAGGAATAGATAAGATCGTTTTGCTCGTCCACCTGCTTTTGCAAAGCCGCCTTGGCTTCCTCAGCCTGCATCAACTCTTTCTCCTTCGCACGGGTCTGTTCACAAGAATCTTCTAAGACAGTGTTATGATGTTTTCAAGCTTCCTCCCAGCCCTTTGTAGCAACAGCTTGGCGGGCCCTTTCCACCTCCAGCGCCTTCTTAGAATCCGATAGCTGCCACTTAGCAGTATTGGCAACTATGTGGTAGTCCTCAGCCTCGTTCTTGGCTACCTTAGCCCCTTTCTCCAACTCATCAAATGTTTGGCTCAGAGCTAACTAGTCTCGATAGATTTCATGGCTTGTGGAGGTAGCGTTAGCTATATTGTAGGAGAAGGATTTGGCCAAACCATAACAAGAGTGCCCGCGTTGGCGCTGCCTTTTCGCAGGAGGAATCCCCTGCTGCAAGAACTCATGGCAGACATCGTTTTCAGTAGACAACGACCCCTGGCAGACAGACTAGTGTGGGCGATGCACCAACGAATCCTCATGAGGATTGGTCTGGCCGTAATACCCCGCAGGCCCTATATCCTCATGAAAGTGTGAGGTAGATGTCTGAGGACCGGTGGCAACAGCGTTGGCCCCTCTTGATCTTCAAAGTGAGGAGGAGAGATGGGAGGCGAAGAAGTGATAGGTTCATTGAAAATCTGAGAAACACCCCCTTGCTCACCCTTGACGGGAGGTGTATCTTGTAAAACAATGGGATCATCAACGATTTTGGGTGGAGAGTTGGGTGCAGGCTCAAATACGAATTCGGGCGGCGATGCGGGTGGAGAAACATGTGGAGTTATCTTCCCTTGGTCTGATGGACCCTTGGGATACTCCTCTGTAGAATCTGCAAACACTTTACTTCATTAAAAAACATATTACTAAAAGAAAATAATCAAGAGTATTATAGTATCAAGAGTAATACCTGGAATAACCTTGGTAGATGCAACAAGGATGATACGGTCCCCTAGTTTCACCTTTTTGGATTTCCTAGGAACAAAAGGTTTGGACAAGTGTGATTTGCCCTTCCGAGTTGTCTTTGGGGCATCTGCATCAGCAACATCACGCACATCTTCACTAGTTGCAACTTCAGGAGTATCTTTTCCCGCATCCGCATCTTTGCTAGTAGACGGGTTCTGGTTTCTCTTGCGGTTCTGACCTGCAATAGTATTCATGATACTCTCAGCATCAGTAGTACCAACTGAAGATTCCTCTTCTTTTTCATAGGGTGAGGACTCATCACTAGAAGAGAAGAGTACAATCACCCCACTAGAAGTGAACATTGAAAGAGGACGAGGGTTTAGAGCTCCCTCACCTTTAGTAAGCATCTCCTCACCTTTCGCGAACATAGCCTCGGACACCACAGGCTCCTGGCGTAAAGAAGCGGAAAACAAGAAGTTATCATGGGTGAGATCAAGGAACGGAAAATCCTTCAGATTTCGGGGGCGACTGCCATGAGTCCCTTCACATGATCCAGCAGTGTGCATAGGATCGATCCCTCACCTGCACAAACAAATAGTTAGCATTTTTAAAAAGAAGTAGGAAAATATCTTAAGGAATAAAGATAGACGTACGCTTTTCAGGCTTCTCATATAAAGGTTCCAAGTCTGGAAAAGGCCACAGACGGCTCATGCAAGCACGCACCAATGCACCCTCGTATATCGCACGCATGGGTATAGGTGTGCGGGTCATCGCTTTAAACCACGGAAGATTTGTGTGGGTTGCTGTACGTATCTCTGGCAGTTTATCATCTAAAGAACGGCGGATCATCGGGAAGGAAACGACGTCCTCCCAGAACTAAAAGAACTTCGGGCACCATTCGTAGGCACTGCGTGGCGGTTCTGTGCCTATGAAGCTCTTTCCCATGGTGGACCAGCTGTACCATCCGCCGAGGCTCGCCATTTTGTGGAAGACGGAGAATTTATCAACAGAAGGAACCAGGTTGTTGGCACGACAACAGAACTCGAAATGCCGGATCCTCATCAATCCAAGCAGATGCACTTGCGATAAGTGAACACCATATTCCGCTAGGAGAACCCCAATGAACTTTGTCACCAGAAATCAGAGATTACCGGTGGTGAAATCATCGGCATATAAAGGCATCTTCCCCTTAGGAGGCTTGCTAACGACAGATCCGGCAGCTGGGATTTCCGGTTCCCACTCCGGTGCCAAGCCATATACGTTTTCAATATCTTCACAGTCTCTCCTCTTCTAACTGACAACTATGTTGTCAATGGAAGCACTAATTTTCTTCTCCCCGGCCATTATCTTAATTGGTAAGGGGAAACAACGAGCAATCGTGAAATATTTGTATAACGTAGAACCGGAATACAAGAGAAAAACTCAGATCTGCTTAGAGAAAAATAGAAATGGAGATGATAAAGATTCAAGAAGAAACGGGGTCTCCTATTTATACCCATCATAATTAATGTGATGGGGATTGACAGTGGAGAGAGAAAAGAAAGGGTCCACTCAGAAACCGCCACATCTCGCGGGAAATTCGAAAAAGCGAAAAGGTGAACCGTTAGGTATAATGATAGCCGGCATAAATGTCACGTCGTATGTTCACGCGCCTGCAAGCTATGACATTGCCTCTCTCTTATACTTATCCATACAAAGTAAAATATCTCCATCTCAACTTGCAAAGTACAAAAAAAATCCTCAAAATATTTTAAGTCCAAAGTTTCACCTGCATAAAACCTTCATACAGAAGAAACAATGGACTGGGAGGACTTATAGAGGTAGGGTACCAAAAAGACCCGAAAACCCCTAAATGCTACCGCGGGACATATAAACCACCCGCATAACTTAAAGACAAAGGAAGAACAATAGTACATCCTAGAGACTATGCGCGGGAGGATCTAGACGCCCTCAGAAGTCATCCGCAGGGTACTATTTACACCCGCAAGGATGGCCAGAAGGCAATGTCATAGGACAGTTGTGATTAACTAACTCCCTTCTTGAAGATTTACCAAGATCCTTTCTTGGGAAGCACGTGACCCTTCAGCAAATAGAAAAAGGAAAGTGGCTAGGTTGTTACAACCAGGCACATGGCCAGGATTATCTCGTCCTATCATGTATAGACACGTGTCCAAGTTGTTACAACCATGCACATGGGCCGTGTAGCTCAGCCTATCATATGAAGACATGTGTTTAGGTGGTTACAAAGGCATCTTCTAGAAAGGGATAACCGGGCCAATTATATTCCCACATCCTTCGGCTGTAAATACTCCACAATCTCCATGAGGTAAATTCATTCACTGTCTAATATCTACTCTAAATACTTAAATATTTTATCTTCACCAGAATTATACTTATTCTTACGCCGGTGGGTGGTTACGGGAAGACCCCCCCCTCTTGTCATTCCCGTAACAAGCTCACGGTGGTTGTTTAGCATGTTTTCTGTCATTGGACTTTGGAAGATTGGACTCGTATCGTTAGTTGGATTTTACTTGACCCATACCCTGTGGATTCATAGGTTCTAAGCCCTTAGGGGATTAGGTCCGTGTTTTTTCAGCAAGGAATATTAAAGGGTCAAACTATTAAAAGCATATCTATCTTAGTTACCCTGTAAATATCAATTCCGGCCAGCGGGAGGGTCAACCGACCCTCCTGACCCCATTGTGGTTCCGCCTTTGATTACTAGCATGAATCACTAAATAGTTTTATCTAAAGCGGTAGAGGTGATGGTAACAAAGTCAGTTCTAAATTTTTTGACTAACCAATGTTAATCTTATAAAATATAACTATATAAGTTGGACATTTACATAACTTATCAAAATTTTAATAATTTCATCTTCATCGAAAGTAATTAATATATATATATATATATATATATATATATATATATATATATATATATATATAGAAAATGGTTCAAATAAAAAACAATTGTTTTGTGAGAAGTGTGAGAAGACTTTAAAATAAAGTACACCACCCAAATAGGACACTATAACAAGTAAATATGAAACTATACAACTTTTAGAAACTATCAATCTCAACCACTAGATCTCCCAAAGTCCAGTGACTAGAAAACCTGCAAAACTATTGTGTACGTCTATTCTTATGATTCTCACAAAACTATTGTCTTTTTGCATTAACCATACCCGATATATATATATATATATATATATATATATATATATATATATATATATATATATATATATATATAAGATCAGGATCATGTGATAACTATTTTGAAATTGAGAACCATTTTAGACCACAAAAACCCAAAAATTTAAAAAAAATCATAAAACATAAAAAAAACGCAAAATTAAAAAAAATAAAAATCAAAATTTATATTTAACAACCCTGTTTCATTAAAAAAATTCGTCTCTGTTTATCTAAATTATACACATATGTATAATATGTACATATATGTACATATATGTTTTTTTATACACATATGCACAATTTAAGGTAAATGATAATGTACATATGTGTACATCACGTAACTAGAGATTACATGAAATTAAACACATGTGTATAATACCAAGTTTTTTTTATGAAACCGGAATGAAATATAAGAATTTTGGTATTTCTATTTTTTTAACTTGTTTGTTTTTTTGTTTTATAATTTTTTTAATAGGTTTTTTTTTGTGGCTCAAAATGGTTCTTAAAGTTTTCAATTTCCAAAGAATTCTCTTAGGATCCATACCATATATATATATATATAGATATATATATACTAGTTTTTATCCCCGTATTATGTGGGTTGTGTTTCTTTTTCGTGTCTAACATTTATATTTTTTTAGATTATAATTTTATTTATTGTAAGAAAGTTAATAATTTACTTATGGTTTCACAATAAATGAGATGTTATAACACGTTTAAAATCTATGGGTTTGGTGAAACCCATGACCCGCTTATTTTAATTTTTACTATAAAATTATTTCTTAAGATAAATAATATTTTTTTCTAAAAAAATTTGGATATAATTTTTAATATATCACTATTTTATAGGATTAACATATCAAATATCTGCTGAGATTAATTTTTAATATAATGTGATGTTATAACCCATTTAAGGTTAGCGAGGTTTTGTGAGACCTATACCTGTGAATTCGGGTAAAATGCATGAGAAGTCTTCAATTACAAATAAAATAATCTGGCGGCTTGAGAGAATGTAAGAAATAACCAGAGAGCTTTTAAAGTTTCGTTTATATATATAGTTAAGATTAAGATTCTTCGTTCTATAGTTTTTCTTTTCTTTTCCTTTTTAACTATCATTTTCTTTTTTTTTCTTTTTTTTAACGCAACATATATTGTAATTTATTTACATCCTCATATGTTATTTTACATTATTTGTTTATAATATTTTTATATTTTTTTAAATTTTAATTTTATTCATTGTAAGAAAATTAATGATATACTTAAGATTTAGGATTCGAAGATAAAATGGTTTCGTAAATAAATGAGATGTTATGCAAGTTTAAAAGCTATATAAGTTTAGTGAGACCCATGACCCGCTTATTTATTTATTTTTATTATAAAATTGTTTCTTAATTATGAATAATATCTTTTTTTTAAATAGACATTAATTTTTAGTATATCCATATCTTATAGGATTTTTCAAATCAAATATTTGATAAGATTAGTTTTTAATATAATGAGATGCTATAACCCGTTTAAGGGCAATCTGGGTTTGGTTATACCCATACCCATAAATTCGGTTCAAATGCATGAGAAGTCTCCATTTAAGAATAAAGCAATCTGATGGCTTGAAAGAATTTAGGGAGCTTTCGTTTATATATATATATATATATATATATATATATATATATATATATATATATATATATATTATATATATATATATACTAGTTTTTATCTCCCGTATTAAAGGGTTGTTTTTTATTATTTGTTTCTAACATTTATTTATTTTTTGAATTTTTATTTTTTTTATTGTATAAAAGTTAATAATATATTTATGGTTTGATAATAAATTGTTTCACAAATAAATGAGATGTTATACCCGGTTTAAAAGCTATATGGGTTTGATGAGACCCAAGACTCGTTTACTTTTTTACTATAAATTGGTTTTTTAATTATAAATAATATATATCTTTTTTTAAATAAATCATATATTAATTTTTAGTATATTCCTACTTTATAGGATTTTTATATCAAATATTTGGGGAGATTAGTTTTTAATTTAAAGAGATCTTATAACCTATTTAAGAAGTATCTAGGTTTGATGAGACCCATACCTGTGAATTTGTGTCAAATGATGAGAAGCCTTCATTTTACATTACTTACCACATCGTGACACGTAGGATTTTTATGTTTTCGTTTATGTGTATATATATATATATTTATATATATGTAGGGGTGGGATTTTGAGAGAACTCCTCTTAAAGAAAGAACTAGAGAACTAGTAAAGAATTATTTTTAACTATTTAAAAAAAAATATTTTTTGATTTTTTTTCTTTCCTCATTCTAATAAAATGATATTGATACTAAAAAAAAAACTTGTCGGTGTAGTACTGTAGTGCATATGTGCACTAATGCCTATTGCATATATACAATAGTGTTTTATTGCATATAATACAACACAATTGCATTATCCAATACACACTATTGAATATATGCAATTACGACACT
The DNA here is from genome assembly GCF_021521415.1 of Bidens hawaiensis. Taxonomy (NCBI): domain Eukaryota; kingdom Viridiplantae; phylum Streptophyta; class Magnoliopsida; order Asterales; family Asteraceae; genus Bidens; species Bidens hawaiensis. The sequence continues at coordinate 58,421 of NW_027495532.1, read as the reverse complement.
AATAACTGTATGCAAAACACATTATCGCATATATGTAATACAACACTAATGCACATATGCACTATAACGATTTTTTTTTAATTTTTGTATATAATATAACACTATTGCAAATAAACAATACAAACAACTATATATATGCTATTCAACAATATTTCAAATATCAAAATGCACACTATTGCACATATGCATTATAAAAAAAGTCGGTGTATTGCATATATGCATTACTCGTTATATTTTTTAATTTCTTTTTTTTTTCATTTTTATATTTTGTGTGGTGAAGAATAACAACATATAAGAAGGATGAAAGAAAAAATTTCAAAAGTATTTTTTTTAATTAAATTAAAAATACTTCATTATTAGTTCTCTCCATAAAATGGAGTTCTCTCATGATCCTCTCCCTATATATATATATATATATATATATATATGTTTGATTTCTTTTGAGAATCACTTTGAGTTTTAAGAACTCGAAAGATGTAGCATCTTAAATTTTCATATTTAATAAAAGAAAGTCGCGTTTAGTTATGGGTGAAAATAATTAACTAGTGTTAGATAAAGAAAGGGTCATGGACTTAGATTGATCAAGATGGGATTATTGATAAGATAGGCTTAGGTTCCATGCGCCTTAGGGGTATAAATACTCCCTTAAACCACCGCAAAACCGTAAATCCTCATTTCTCTCCATCTTATTCTCTACACACTAAAACACACACACATCCTACACCACCACATACGGTCGCGAGTGAGAAAGGGGTGAAACAAAATCGAGCGAACGTTAGTTTTGATAGATCTTTCCTATACGAGCCATACACAAGATCTAGAGTCCATAAGCAAGCTAACCGAGACCGAAGAACGCATAAAGGTAAGCCGTTTTACCTTTAAAGTTTACATTTTTATAAACGTTTAGTCTTGAAACTTGAACCTAGTCTAGATAGGGTATAAACGAGTAAGTAGCAAACTTGATGTTATAAACGAACTTACGGCTGTATATGACTCGTCTAAAATAGACTCTAGATCTAGTATTAAACGTTTAGCCTTAAAGGTCCATGCTTATTGTTATAAACGGATTAAGTATCGAATCGGGGATGTTTGGGAAGTGAATGCGGGTTATACCAAACCTTTTTAAGGTGTCGGGGTTATGGATGGGTCAAATACGAGCCAAAACGAGGCGATAGGATTGGAATGAGTGGCTGTAAACAAACCCGTAGCCGCTACTGAATAACTTCGCCCAATAAGTTCGCAAGGTATATAAGTTCGCTAACGCTAAGTTCGTCTGTGGTTAACTTCGCTACCTGCAAGTTCGCCTTAAGTTCGCCATTGTTAAGTTCGCATGATGCTAAGTTCGCTTACTGATAAGTCCGCTTACTGTTATGTTCGCTTAACATAAGTTCGCTTACAGCAAGTTCTCTTACTGCTAAGTTCGCTTAACTTAAGTTCGCTTAAGTTAAGTACGCTTAAGTTAAGCTTGCTTGCATTTAAGGTAACGAATAGGATAGCGAATCAGACTTAGTTCGTTATGAAGAATGGGTTAGCGAATTAGAAAATAAATTAAAAACCTAATGGAAAATGTGTTCAGACTGTTAATGTAAATAAAAACCTAATGGAAAATGTGCTCAGCTCGACCCTAGCCAGGGGCTCTGCCCCTTGGACCCTGCTAGGGGCTGCCGCCCCTAGAACATCGCTGTCAGGGGCGCTGCCGCCGAACCCCCGTTCGTTGAGGGTAATACTTTAACCATAAATACGATATGAAAAGTGATAGTAATCAATACGCCTAATTGTTATACAACTAGACGTGCATTGCCAAAGAAAGGAGTAACCATTAACGGAAGAAGTAACCGGGTTCAGGTGAGTTTCTAGCCCCATTTTCCTTGTTATGTTTTTGGGGCTGTGTGCATACTCGATGTGAAGTGTGAATACACTTACCTTAAGTGGTAAGTGTATGCTATATATGTTATACGAGGTAGCTATTATATAATGTTTGTTGGTGCGTGAATGATCTTCGGATATTGCACGTATTGCCAAGGATAGTGATTGTCAAGTGGTTATTAGTGTGTGTAAATGTTAGGATGTAATTTGGTTATTATGTAAATGATGTAATGATATGAAGTGTGTTGTAGACAACTAGAGGTAGAGTGTGTTAGAAGTGGCAAGAGTCTAGTAAGAGTGTTATTGGCATGACGATAGTACGTGGTAGGGTAAGCCTATACGTGACTTCGTTATTAAAGTGGCTAAGTGGCATAACGTTATACGTTATTAAAGTGGCAAAGTGGCATAACGTCATTCGTTATTAAAGTGGCTAAGTGGTAGTGGTAAATAAGAGGTTAAGTGGTAAGGTGAGCAGGTCAGATAGTGGGCTACGTGTCTTCGGATACGTATATAATGCATGTAGTTGTTGTATGATAAGTTGCTTGATTAACTAGAACTCACTCAGCGTAGCTGACTTTTAGTATGCACGCAGGTGAGCTGATTATAGAGTTAACATGAGGATGACACGTGGCATGGATTGAATGGCTGGCATCTGAAGATGGAAGAAAAGATGTTTTAAATATAATGTTTTGTGTTATGGTATCAAAGAAAAGACTTAATGTTTTGTAACAAATTATTTAAGTTAACGTTTCCGCAAAGTTTTTAATTAACTCTGATTTGTAAGAACTGTGTTTATGAGTAAATCCGACGCTAAAGTAGGGCTACCGGGAACGGGGCCTTACAAAAGAACTCACCGTAACAATTTCTTTTTTTTGAATTTGTTTTTACACTTATGTAATACGTAAGTGTAAGTAACGTAAAAATTACAATATTTTTTTACACACTGAATCAACTTATTGCACATGTGTAACTAAACTTTAAACTTGTGTAATCGTAAAAAATATTTATTCTCTCTCCTGATTAATTTTATAATCAGAGTTATTTTCAGCCACATATTCAATACTCATTTAATTAAATGTGTGATTCATATTGAGTTATTAAAGTTTTTATAACTCATCAAGGTTCTCAAAATGTCCCTCATATATATATATATATATATATATATATATATATATATATAGGGTAGGGTTAGTGTAAAAAAACAATAATTTTGTGAGAAGTATAAGAATAGATGAACACTATTTTCTATATTGGATCTAAGATATATATTAAACAAATAAACTAAAAGTAGTTTTCATCTCGTCTAAATGAACCTATCATTGTTAGAACTACAAATCAAGTTTTGTCACACCCCGGATTAGGGCCTAGGCGTATGACCTATTATTGGTACCTATTTTGAAAAAAATAGGGAATATCTCATAGAATAGTAACCAACTTTCAAAAGTGTTCCAATTAGGTCACTCATGCATATTTTTCTCAAACTGGGTCACTAAATCTTCAAATCGAGTCTCACATATTTTTGTGAGCGTCAAGAATGAAATGGAGGATAAGATGTGGGGGTCGGAATTTGCAATATATGTAGTTATTGTTAAAAAAAATAAAAAACTTTTGTAATTCAAAAATAAAAAATAAAATCCACGTCGCTACTCAACGTCAACATAAAATAAGATAAAAAGATTTCCTTTGTGAAACAAAAAAGGAAAAAACTATAAAAACTTGTTAAAACCATTAATTTAATAAAATATGAAAATTAAGTGACTTAATTGGAACACTTTTTATAGTTGTGTGACCTAATTGGAACACTTTTGAAACTTGTTTACTATTCTATGAAGTTGCCCCTTGTAAATACATCAGAGTTCCAGTTTATTTTAGCGGAAGACTTTATGATAATAAAATATTAATTTATTTGAAAACCTCTCAGATAATAAATACCCGAGTGTTTGATTTATAAATCATTTTTAAATTTTGTTTATAACATTTTAATAATTTAAAACTGAGCCATCTCTACCTTGCAAGCATCTAACTCCATGAATGACTATAACTCCTTACTACCTGTGCTAATATGTTTCCCTGAAATGCGGGGGAAAAATACGTCAGCGATATGCTGGTGAACCGTTGACTCTAAAAATATGTAAATTACCATTATATTACAAATAGTTTTATTGACAAGCTCAGCTGAAATATTTCTACTTCCAGTATTTGTACCACTGCCCTACACACAGAAAAGTTATTTGAGCCACGTAGCCCCTAATGGAGAACTGGTTATGACTGTTAGTCTACGGCCACGTAGCCTTTGACTGTTTAGGTTGAACAGCTATGTTTGGATCCAGACACATGTGTAATCTGTCTGAGTTGCTTTTATTTGCTATCTTGTATTATAACGTTTTAGAGATCACATAATCTCATGTAAACGTTGACTGATTCTTTAAGATAAAAAACCCGTTCATCTTATCGAGTATAAATATGTTTTGACAGTTTGTAAGCTTTAACGTATTCACCTGTGATTGTCTGTTCTGAGTGATGTGGTGAACTGGTGATCTCGTTTGAAAACCTTTGTGAATGAATTATGATTAACCTATAAAATAATAGGTTTATATATAAATATCCGGATCGTCTCTTGATCCGGCTACAGACCTTTAGTCTAGTTGTGATAGCTTTAAACCTTGAATGGTTATTTGATTGAATAAAGTATTTAGACCTATATTCTTCTCGTTTATTTACAAAATCATACGTTGAGTTTCTTTTTTATGAAGAAACGTCTATAATATGTTTCTTCTTCAAGAAGAAACGTTCATTGACTGCTACCATTGTATGTGAAATATTATGTTTCTAAATCATGAAGAAACAATGTTTTAACAATATTCCTTGTATATAACAATTATGTTTCTTAATCATGAAGAAACTATATATCCTCATGAATGTAAAATTGGTGTTTCTTAATTGTTAAGAAACATTAATATAATCATTTGTATGTTTAAAGCTTATGAAAACTTAAATATGATCAAGGTTTGGGCTATACCCTTACTATGGTCTAAGCCATGTAATATAATAATAAAATAATTATTTAGGCAGAATCCCTACCTTATACGGATATTCAGAGTTCGATTCCTTAGACTGATCGAGCAACACTTCTACTCTCTATTTCTTACTAGAGCTTAAACTGTCGGAACCTTAGAGCTTGGCACGCATTACGATACTCAGCACGCATAACGAGACTAAGTGTGTGTGAATGAGTGTGTTTTAGTGTGTGGGGAATGAGGTGCCGATCACCCCTATTTATAAGCTTATTTTGTAACCTATCGCGATACGCTATTGGTCTTGGTAATCTCGTCATGTATCGCGACGCCGTATATTTTCCGCCGCCATACCACGTGCTGGCACATGGTTTGCTGAGTCATCAAGGTCCATCGCGTATCGTAATGACCTTCGTTATGAGCTCATCGCGATGGCATGCTAGACTAAATTTTCACTTTTTGTCCCCCGTCATTAGTAACTTGTCATGTCTGGGTCTTGCTACCATTTTCCAAAAATACTAAGGCCGCTCTCGACGATACGAGCGTGCGAAGTGCAAAGTGCGCCATCAAAGCGCCACATTGCGCCCATCGTCGTTCGTCCTCGCCTAAGCCTGAGCCCGTTCGCGTGCGCGTCGGGTGCTCCGCACCCTCCGCTAGGACCACTGGGTGCATGCTTGGAAATTTATCTCTTTAAAAAGAGCTTTCAAATCTTTACCGCTTTCCATGTGGGATGGATTCTATCTTCCTTATTTTTACCCATGTGGAATGCTTCCACTTTCTTCCATCCTTCCATGTGGGATGGATTTTCCTTTTCCATATCTTTAACATGGGTTGAACATATTTACGGAATATTTTTATTTCTTTACGACGTAATTTTAATTCCCTATTTTAATTTTCTCATTACTTATTTTGGAGAATAAATTTGATCCTTCAACTTTACCAAGTTGTTAAATTTGGACAAAAACTTTGGGGATGTTATATCCTCACCAGCTCAGAATGAACCTTGTCCTCGAGATTCTCTATGAGTAATATCTTACTTCTTGATTTATGATCAGATTCTATATAATCTGTTTATTGAGTTTAACTAGAGTTGTTTGAATGATTGGAATTCCTGATTTGTTGTTAACTCACATCTTTGGATGATGTATTCAATTAATAGTTCAGAATGTCATAAGTAATTGCTAATTTCTAAGCACAATGGCCAGTTTTGTTTAACTATTTACCTTACCTTGTGTAATCTAAACATTTACTGATGTTAACTAGATTGCATTTTGAATTCAATCTACCGTATCCTTTTAATTCATCTTGATTATTTTCAAGATATCCATTCTTGAATCATGTAATCCTTTGCTTGATGATCTCTATGGGTTCCTTCCGTTTATCAATGATACCTTTGACCTTTCAAAGTTCGAATGTTCTTATGTCTTAGTTTAATTCATTCTCTTTTCCATAGATGATGATAAAATAACATAATTTCTTGTATTTCGAGAACTTTTCGAAATTTAACTATCTCTTTTATTTGAAAATAAGCATTATTGTGTAAAGACATTATCAGTATGCTAATATCTCTTTTTATATACGTTAGAGATTTGTATACCCTTTTTCTATTACAAAACTTCTCGTTTAAACATGAGTTAACAAGTAGTTTACAATAGTTAACTAGTTATTTCTTATGCCTTTGAGTTTTGGATATTTCTTAGATATAACACCTTGGATTCTATAAAATTCTTTTGTTTTTTATTTGCTTGATGATCATGTAATCCTTTTCTTGATGATCTTTGCGGGTTCCTTCCGTTTATCAATTATACCTTTGAACATAACCAATGATGACGATGGACTCGATCTTGGTATAACACATTGGTTTCCATAAAATTCTTTTGGTTCATAGGTTTTAAAGTCCTTAAAACCACAGCCTTTAGTTACTAAATGGTTCTTGAAGTTCTTGCTATTTGTATTGGAACTATAAGTATTTTCATCATGATGAGAAGGATTTCGGCATGGATGAGTTCTAACAACCATGTCTTAATGTTTAATTTTGTATATCTCTCCTTTCATGTTATTGATAAGATGGATCATTGTATAATGAATTATCTCTTGCATTTTGACTAAATATTGTTTAGGAATCTCATGGTCAGGTTGTGTCATTTTCTTGTTGCTTTTCTGATTGGAAACTTCATCATTATTTGCTTGACTGTTTAGGTTCGACATTCTGTAAATGGAATTAAATCATTATGAAAGAAACTTATATACTGATGATAAACTGTGTGACATGTGAACATAACGCTACAAGTGCAAGAAATCTCTTGATTATGAAACATTGAATAAATTTGTAGTATTCTTAAAGGGAATTTCTTTCTAACTTTGCTTCTTCTTATTTTCGGATCTCAACTAATTTTCTCCTTCCGTTTATCTATTATACTGTAACTGATGGTCCTGTAATAAGATTGATATTTCTTTGGGTATTTGTATATTGCAAGGAAGATATGTCAGTTGACTTCTATATGGAAAATTAAGAACTGTCATTTGTCCTTGACTGAAAAGGCTTGTATAATAACTTTTATTACTAGCCAAGCCCGATGGCTCAGATTCAAGTGCAGTGATTGAATGTCTAGCTACTTGGCGTATATGCCTAAAGTAGTTTGTATAAGACATTGGTAGTTAAAGCATAGGTACTAATACATTAATACCAAATTCGTTGAAAACGATGGCTCTATTTATAAGATTGATATCTATCTCTGATCAAAGCCTATGTATAATTAAATACCTAATTCGCTAAGATCGATGGCTCTGATACCAACCTGTCACACCCCGGATTAGGGCCTAGGTGTATGTGATGTGTTTTAAAGCACACATGTTTCTCGTACCATTTATCATCGTTTAAATCACTTAATTCTCTAATATTTAATGTATCTTAACTTGTTTTAGCAAGATCTTACATAATTATATATTTTGTAGTTTGCGTTTTTTACGAAGAATCGAGCTTTCTAGAGACTTGGAGGCATTTTTATACACTATCTTTGAAGAACCAAGTTAAAATCCCAGCCCGTATCCAATTGTGAGAAGCCTTGCATGAGATATGACAGATAATAACATGAAAAAAAGAGAAACCCCTAAGGATTTTTGGGTCATCTTGTAGCGATCGGCAGCCAACACAAAGAAAGAAACACGAAAGAATATATATATATATATATATATATATATATATATATATATATATATATATATATATAGCAGCCTCTCATACTTCAGATCGCAATCAGCAATTGGCAAAAGAGAAAATAAGTGGCTGGGCAGCAATCTCAATTAGCAGCAGCTAGAGACAAAAAAAAAGCGCGAATTAACCTCCTTAGCATATGTGCAGCCAGCCAGTAAGAATAAAGAAGAAAATAAAAAAAACCCAACCCTTTGTCTTGAGTTCCGATCGCAGCCAAGTCCAAGGAAGAAAAAGAATTTTTGGCAGCTAAGGTACAAGTATTTTTCAAGTGTTTGCACGGCCAAAGAACAACCATAAACATCATAATACATCTCCAAATACTTTGGTTTGTTTTATGGTTAATATTTACATTGATTGTTATCATAGAATTGGTTTATTTTGCAATTGAATTAAGAATTAAGTTGTGCTTGATTATACTTGATTGTTGATTGAATTTTCTTATAATTTGGATGATTATTATGATGGTTATAATGATGTTTTGCTGCTGTCCAAAAATTATGCTTGACTAAACTTCTTAGTTCTACATAGGTTTGATGATTATTGTTTGGTTTTGATGAGCTGAATGGATTGTTTGGTTAATATTACTTGAATTGCTATCGAAAGTTTCGTTTAATGGTGAACTAGGTTGGTTTAGTGGCTGCCATATTACTGATGTTATCTCATAATCTCGTGCTTCGATAAATTGAATTGGTTTTGATTGATAGTTGCATGTTCAAGTCTTTACTTGATGTTTAGAGTTTGTTTGCGGTAGGTATAACCGTAGGGTTTTGTTGAGATTGTTAATTGATATAATTCAGCGTGTAAAAACCTTCTTAGAAACCGAGAGGTGGAAGAAGTAAAGTCGTCTCATAGCCTTTGCTTGTTAGGATTAAGATTGCGCGACAGCGGGTTAAGTTCTTGTCGAGTTTGGGTGAGTCCGAGAGGAGAGTCGACATTAGAACACCTTAGAATTCGTGTCCGGTTTGTTTTTAAAATTAGTTAAGTGTAAGTTAGGGTTTGTTGGTGAGACCAAGAGGTGATTTAGCTTTCTTGAGCGAACCATAGTTGTGTCATCTTTAGATAAAGGTGTCGTGAGATCATTCAACCCATTAGCTTGTTAGACCGTCAATTTTGTTCTTACCTAGGTAGACGTTTTCTCCATTGTCAGTTAAGTCTCTAAACTAGGAAAGTTTTGTCTGTCAGTTCCGTCAATCCAGTTAATTAATTTAGTTATAGTAATTTAGGTCAAACAGTTTTAATTATGAAAAAATCAAAATTAAAAATATTATTCTTAGGAAGGTCTTGTCTAGGGTTTATTGATCCTAGGCGTTTTCACGTGTCCTTGTGTTCGATACTCGGACTCCTTAGTTTTATATTACTTATGATCGGTACACTGGCCGTTTATGTTTGGAGTCAATAGAATAATCCGTTTTTAAAATTTAAAGCTTAATTGTGAGTCCCGTAAAAAGAAGTTTTCATTAGACACACATCAAGTTTTTGGTGCCGTTGTCGGGGACACGGTTTGAGGCGTATTGACAACGACTCAAGTTAGGACCTACCTTTTTTGCCACTTGTTTTTCGTTTGCTTTGTTTGTTAGTTAAAATAGTTTAGCTAATTTTACTTTCATTTGTTTATTTTAATAGTTGAATGCGACGTACTCAATCTCTAGGTTCGCCTGAATCTGAGGGATTTTCTGAACCAGAGAGAGTTGCGTGAGAGACGTCGTACCAGACCATCTTCCAGTTCTTCTTCGGCTGTTGGTAATACATCGTCTTCTCCTACTTTTTCTGAGTCCGTCATTAGGGATAGGATTATGGTCGACGCACCACAAAGGAGGACAGTTACAGACCGGGCCCGTCCGGTTAACGCGGGCGTAAGATCCAGCATCGCTCCACCAGCCATCGCTGTTAACACGAATTGGCAGATTCCATCGAACTTTCTGAACACCATCTCACATTCTGCTCAATTTCACGGGTGCTCCACAAACAACCGCATTCTTATCTCACTCGCATTACGCGTATTAGTGACACGTTTCATCTCGTTGGCGTATCCGAAGACGCCATCAAACTCCGCGTTTTTCCGTTCTCACTCGTTGATCATGCGAGTTTGTGGCTTGAGTCCGTTCCACAGGGATCCATAGCTACTTGGGCCGCCATGCTGGCCCAATTTCTTGAAAAATACGATCCTCTGGCTAAGGCCGCTTGTTTGCGTAATCAGATACATTCTTTTCAGATGGAGGACATCGAGAGCTTCTACGAGGCATAGGAGAGATTCAATAATTTACTTGCTTTATGTCCGAACCATGGCCTGCATGATTGGGCAGTTGTTGAGAAGTTCTATAACGGGGGTGACGTACTCGACACAGAGTATGCTCGACACGGTTGCGGGAGGAAAGTTGTTGACGATGAAGTCGAAGAGCACCGCACTTGCGGCACAGATTGATGCATTAGCAAAGATTGTGAAGGACTTACAGGTAAAGAGTAAATTGTGCGAGATTTATAGAGGAGGACATGATGATGTTTAGTTCCCTGTAGGTTTCCAGGAGGAGGCGGTAGACTTTGTTAGTAATCCGAATGAAAATCAAAATTCTTTCAATTCTTATAATTCTCGGTAGAGAGGCAATAAAAATTCCAACTGCAGGTACGGAAATCAATCCGGCTTCCAGCAACGTCAGACTCTTTTCCAGGATTCCGGTGAAGGAGCGAGTAGCGGAGAGAAGAAGCCCACTTTAGAGGAGATGATTGCACAATAGACACAGATGCTGTCGCAGCTCATGACTCAAGAGGATTCTCGTCACAAAGAGACCCGAGAGAAAAGTCGGAAGCACGAGTCATTCATGAGAAATCAGGGAGCGTCAATTCAAAATCTCGAGTGGCAGATGGGAGAAATAGCAAGTCGTCTCAATGAGCAGTCGCCATGAACACTTCTGAGTAATAGCGATCAGAACCCGAAGGGATTCGCGAAGGCTGTGACGACGAGGAGCAGTGGAGGGGCACGTATCAAGCCCGTGATTCAGGAGGCGACGATAGGAGTTATAGTGGAGCCTGCAGTCTATGCCGAGGAGCAGGTGTATGAGGAGATTCAGTTGGAGTCTCAAACGGCAAAGGTGCATCAGAGGCGCAGCCTAGGAAGTACAGCACAAGTCGAGGACCAGCAGTTACCCAGAACACCAGCGAGAGTCTAAAAACCCAGAGTTCCATACCCCAGGAGATTACATAGGGATAGAGACGAGAAGCAAAACTCCAAATTTCTTGATCTTTTGAAGCAGCTTCACCTTAACATTCTATTCCTTGAGGCATTCACTCAAATGCCGAAATATGCAAAGTTCCTTAAGGATATTCTTTTGAAGAATGAGAAGTTAGTTGAGGTCTCTTCCATCCCATTAAGTGCTAGTTTCTTTGTAGTCTTGCAGAGAAAGTTACCAGAGAAGATGTCCAATCCTTGGAGTTTCACGATTCCCTGCATCTTGAGTGATAATACGGTAGTTTATGAGCGGGCATATCTTGGTGCCAGTATTAATCTCATGTCGTATTTTGTGTATCACAAGTTGGGTTTAGGCGAGCCGAGGCCTACCCGTATGAGTATCCAGCTTGCTGATCGTTTTGTGAAATATCTCCGATGGGTGGTCAAGAACATGCATGTTCGTGTCGAAAAGTTCAACTTCCCGGTGGACTTTGTCATCTTGGACATGAACGATGATGATAGTGTCCCACTTATATTAGGCTGACCATTCCTTGCCACTACATAGGCGTTGACCGACGTCTGCGAGGGTAAGTTGTTTTCAGAGTTGGGATGAGAACGTCACATTTGGCGTTCGATAGTCACTAAAACACCCCAAGTCTGCTGATGACTCCTTATACTTCATCGATACCATCATGGAACATGGTGGGGAGTTTTTTAGCGAGATCTATGGAGGATCTGCCTCCGACACCCAGATTCTCGATAGAGGGATTCCAAAGATTGAGATGATTGCCATGACCGATCAGTCATTGGATGATGACACCGAGTCACATGACCTGAGTCTGGCGTGTCTGCTGGGATCGTACGAGACGAGCTGATGGACCAACCTTCCGTCGAGAGTCCTCCTTCTTCCTTAGAGCTTAAGGATGTGCCTGCTGATCTGGAGTATGCGTTTTTAGATAAAGAGAGGAAGCTACCGGTTATTATTGCATCTGCTTTGATGGAGGTCGGGAAGAGGAAGTTGTTGAGGGTGCCACGAGAACACAAAAAGGCGATTGCATAGAATATTATTGACATTAAGGGTATCAACCCTTCATTTTGTACTCATAAAATCCTTATAGAGGATAATTTGAAAACTCTCATTCAACCGCAATGGCGGCTTAATCTGAAGATGCAGGAGGTTGTGATGAAGAAGATCATAAAATTCCTTCATGTGTGGATCATTTCCCCATTTCTGATAGTGCTTGGGTGAGTCCACTTCAAGTGGTTCCTAAAAATGGTGGCATGACTTTCGTCACCAATGAGAGGAACATGCTCATTCCCACTAGGACTGTGACTGGATGGAGAGTTTGCATCGACTACCGCAGACTGAATGATGCCACCAAGAAATACCACTTTCCTTTACCCTTCATTGATTAGAGGTTGGAGCGCTTGGCAGGTCAGCAGTACTACTGCTTCTTAGCTGGTTTCTCCGGGTATTTCTATGTTCCGATAGCTCCCGATAACCAGGAGAAAACCACTTTACCTGTCCTTACGAAACGTTTTTCTATAAATGTATGCCATTCGGATTGTGTAACTCTCTAGCCACATTTCAGAGATGCATGGTGGCTATTTTCTATGACATGATTGAAGACTCCATGGAGGTGTACATGGACGGATTTTCTGTATTCGGGAGTTCCTTTGATCAATGCATTTCTAATCTTGAAAGAATGATGGCCCGCTGTGTTGACACCAACCTAGTCCTTAACTGGAGAATTGTCATTTCATGGTTCACGAGGGCGTTGTTTTGGGGCATCGAATTTCGAGTGCGGGGATAGAAGTTGACTGAGCAAAGGTCGAGATCATTTCTAATCTTCCCCCGCCCACTTCTGTGAGATCCATCCGGAGTTTTCTAGGTCATGCCGGGTTCTACCGCCGCTTCATCAAAGATTTTTCTAAGATTGCGAAGAAGGATGCTCGATTTGTTTTTCTGAGCAGTGTATCAAGGCGTTTGATCTTTTGAAAGACAAACTCGCTAATGCCCCGCTCCGACTGGTCGTTACCATTCGAGTTGATGTGTCACGCGAGCGACTTTGCAGTTGGAGTGGTTCTTGGACATTGGAAGGATAATCACTTCCATCTGATTTACTACGCTAGCTAGACCATAAATGGTGCACATGAGAGTTATACCACCACCGAGAAAGAGCTTTTAGCTGTGGTGTTTGAATTTGATAAATTTAGCTCCTATCTAGTTTTGTCCAAGACGATTGGGTACACGGACCATGCTGCTATTCGATATCTCTTCTGCAAGCAGGATGTTAAGCCTCGTCTTATCCTATGGATCCTGTTGCATCAAGAGTTTGAAGTTGTGATCCGTGATAAAAAAAGGGGCCGAGAATGTGCCGGCCGATCATCTTTCGCATCTAGAGGGAACAGAGTTAGGAGATTTAGGGATCAGGATCGACGATCATTTTCTGATAGAGAGTCCCATGTTTGTTACGACGTGGGAGGAGAGTTTTCCATGGTTCGCTGACTTCACAAACTATCTTGCGGACAGGTACCTCCCGAAGATGCCTTACCAGAAAAAGAAGAAATTCTTTGCTGATCTTAAGTTCTACCTATTGGAGGACCCGTATCTTTTCCGAATCGGTGTTGATAAACTTATTAGGAGGTGTGTAGACGTTAAGGAGGGATGACAGATTCTGAGCCATTTTCATATAGGACCGATAGGAGGTCACCACGGTGCGAGTTCTACTGTGAAGAAGGTGTTTGATTCTGGTTTTTATTGGACTTCGATTTTTAAGGACGCGCATGCGTTTGTGAAGAGTGGTGACCGTTGCCAGCATGTCGACAACATCTCTTCGCAAAATGAAATGCCCCAAAATCCTATTCAGGTTTGTGAGATTTTTGATGTGTGGGGCATTGATTTCATGGGACCGTTTCCGTCTTCTCGTGGGAACAAGTACATACTTGTGGCCGTCGATTATGTTTCAAAGTGGGTTGAGGCCAAGGCTTTACCCACGAATAATGCTCGAGTGGTAGTCCGTTTTCTTATGAGTCTTTTCGCTAGTTTTTGTGTCCCGAAAGCCTTGATCAGTGATCGAGACACTCACTTCTGCAATGTGCAGATGGAGAAGGCGTTGCAGCGCTATGGGGTCACCCATCGGCTTGCGACCGCTTACCCCCTACAGACTAGTGGGCAGGTGGAAGTGAGTAATCGGGGAATCAAATGTATTCTTGAGAAAACGATTGGTTCGAATCGCCGGGAATGGTCTGAAAAATTGGATGACGCTTTGTGGGCCTTCCGTACAGCCTACAAGACTCCGACCGGTTCCATGTTGTTTCGAATGATTTATGGGAAGGCCTATCATCTACCCATCGATTTGGAACATCGTGCTTCATGGGCCCTTTAAAAGGTTAATTTTGATATCTCTGCCGCGGAAAGCACTCGTTTCTAGCAGTTGCGTGAGTTAGAGGAGCTGCGGGATCACACATACTCCCAGTCGTTTAGATATAAGGAACGAACGAAGGAACTGCATGATAGAAAGCTTAAGGTTAATAAGCAGTTCAAGTATGGGGATCTAGGTTTATTGTATAACTCCCGGTTGAGGTTATTCCTAGGAAAGTTGAAATCCCGATGGTCGGGACCGTTCACAGTCACTTAGGTAATCTCGTATGGCACTATTGAGATACAAGATAATAGCGGGAAATTTTAGGTGAACGGTTACAGGTTGAACCGCTACATAGGCGAGCCGGTCGATAATCAGACATTCGAGGTGTTCTACCTTGATCTACTCACCAAGGCGTAGACGTATTGGATGCATTACTCGAGAGATAGCCATAGTTGTAGAGTATGTATTTTAATTATTTTTTCTATATGTTTTACTTATTTTGTTTTTGTTAGGATGTTCCAGATTGAAACCGCCTGTACTCAATCTCCATTCGAGTCGGTCGTTTTAGGGGTATTCTATTTATAAAAAAAATAAAAATAAAAATAATAAATAAAAATACAAAAAATACGAAAATAGAAAAACATAAAAATATGTTTATTTCTTATGTTTTTATTTTCTGTTTTGTACGCCGCTACATGCGAGCGAGATTGAGTTATTGCAAGTATTATTATGCACATGGTAGCTCTGATGGCGTAGGTATTATTATGTGCATGGTAGCTCTTGTAGGTTCCCAGCCGGATCTACACGGAAGTATCTCGTACTACGTAGGTGCGGAATCCCTACGTAAGACGATACGAGTGTTCGATGTGATATACGTTGAAACCAAGCACAAATCACGTTACAATACTCAAAAGACACGTTGTATTGCAACTCCTTTAACACGTGATATACAAATCACCATTACACGTTCTGAAAAACTATGCAAAACAACCCGTAAGCCAAACATATATAGTTATCGACAACTTCGCCTAACAGACTAGGCGAAGTTGTCAATAACTTCGCTTGTCCACAAGTTCGCTTATATTAGGTGAACTTGTGAGACAACCTTTACAAACCAAAACCAAACAAACAAACACGATTACAGACACTAGATACTGAACTACTGACATAATGCACCAACAGACTCCCCCTTGGCAGTAGCTTCATATCTTTATCTTCAATCACGTGTCTTGTAATCCCAAAGATCTCGAGTCACTCGTCTTCAAGCATGAACGCCTTCTCTGACGCAAACGGAAACTACTCTTTGATATTTCTTGGCTTCATCTTTCCATGCAGGGATATAGAATATCTTTTTCTCGTCTAGCACCTGCAAGTCGGCTTGAGACAAATTCACCAAGTGCATAGGATCATACACTCTCAGCACCTCTTGTTCATCTTCATCCTCCATGACCGCTTCAGCTGTTTGACTGTCGACATACCACCATTTCAGATTCTTTAGGACATCCTTGGGCATTACTTTCATCGGTACTTCTTTCAAACACTGGATAGGCTTATACTTCATTATCATCCAAGGTTTGCCATCAGCTCTCATTCCTCTGTTCTTATCTTCAACAAGCTTCCCTTTCTGCGGCTTTAACAACTCGAACTTTTTCTCTTTTATACTTTCTTTCCACACGATCTTTCCAACAGTCCTAGCCATATTATCATCACTCCTGTTTATCAACCCCAACTTGGCTAAATCCTTCACCTCACACTCCGGCAAAGTATTCAATGATCTCAACAACCTTTTGATGTACTGAACTCCGTCAAAATGTTTAATCACAAATAGCCTCAACTGCTCATCATATAACCAGCATATAATCCCCTTCTTCGATTCAGCATACCCTTTGATGTTGTAACTCTTCTTGAACATAGTAGGAACCGCCGGTTTCTTTGTCTTTACGAACCATTGAGCGTAGCCTTCTTTCCATCTCGGCTGCTCTTCCCATTCAGTCTCATCGCTTCCCATATCTTGACCCACATTTGACTTATCAACTTCTGGAATTTCATGCTCAACATTATCCTCCACAATCTCTCCCTTTTCAACCTCACTGTCAATTACAATCTCAGCTCCTATTTTCTCAATCACTTCAACCGGTAACACATCGTCGTCACCCACAGTATCATCATTCAACATCTCCTCATCATCCACTACCACCACATCATCACCCCCTGATCCACCTGTTGCACCAGCTGACTCCCCCTGAGATGTGGAAGTCCCAAGACTTTGTTTAGTTCTTGGCAACTCACCAACTGCATCTTTCGATGCATTGGGATCATCGTCTCTATCGTTACTCTTCTTCGTCCTCAACTCATCGCCCTTGCAACTCGTCTCCCCCTGAGATGCTAAGAACTGTTTTAAAGCATCAAAAAGTTTACCGTGCTCAATCAGGAGAGATTACTGAATTTGATTTTCTGCAACAAGGCGCTGGATAGCATGAGTCTGGATCAGGTTGATTCTTGACTGTTCTGCCACGACCCTCTCAAGAGCTGCTATCCTGTCTGAGTTAGATAGAGTTGCATCAAAATCAAACCTCATATGAGAAGTGTCTTGAGCATACGGAGGAGGGATTCCCAAGGTAGCCAGAACATCAAAAACATGCTGAAAAGTAACCGCAGGTGGTATTGTTACAGATAACCCTGCAGTGGCAACCAGTGTCGACTTAGCGAATCTTGCAACAACCTCCGATGTAGTAAGTGTAGGAGGTGGCAAGGAAACAATTTCTGGAGCCGAAAACTGAAAAGTAGTGGGTGGAATGCCAAAGGAAGATGATGTAGATATCACGGGAACATCCGAGGTGATCGGTCCTGTCACAGTCATCGATGCAGGGACCATAGTCATACCCGATAAGGCGGGTGGAGTGAAACGAACCACCCTCGAGCTTTCACCAGCTCCCGAGCGTTCACTCGTTCTTGCCCTTTCGATCGACGAACCAACCGATCTAACTCCTCCTCATAATCAGATTCACTGTCATCCGTGTCTTTCTTTCTTTTTCCATGAATTCTTTCTTGGGCAACCAGAATCTGTCTTGCTACTGCAACATCATCGGCTGAGAAGTCAGAATCGGTTCTTTCAGAATAAGCAACAGACGCAGCTACCATCGACACATCAATACCGGAAACCTCTGCAACTGAGACCTGAATCTCTGCCTCAAGATCAACTCGTTCCATATCGAAAAATCCTTGGCCACCAAAAGCAGCTTCAAGGTCTACTTGTTCCTCCGGTGCCACAACAGGAGCAGCAGGCAAAGCTTGCTGTACCACAGGTGGTGGTTGGGAAACAATAGCCTGTTGCGGTGCCGGATCCCGAAACTCGTCCCCACGAGGAGCAACATACGCCGGGTTGATCAAATAACCAAAAAGCGGAGTATGTCGTGGACGAAGCTCTGGTTTACTTCGAGCACTCGACGCTCTGCACTGTGCGAATATCCTCTTGCTGACGCTCTCTACATATCGAATGGGACGACGCTGAGGTAGCGTAGGTGCCACATGATTCAAGATCATTTGTTAGAATCTTGGATACATCAAGAATCTTTCACGAGCTACCGCACGTCTCTAACGGTCTATCTCATAAAACACCATCTGACTGAAGCTGTAACGCTTGTTGTAAGTCAGTGCAGTCATTGCCAATTGCATCGTGGCACCCATACCGTCCGTTCCAGCCTTACGACCCGACATGCATACGATCATCACGTGCATGAGAAAACGCCATTGATCCAACAAAAATCCCTTTCGTCTTTGAGTCTCACCCAATGGACCAGAATATCCCATTCTTAAAAATGCACCATCTCTGAATGGAGCAACAAAGTCTGTAGGATCATCCCTCGTTTCATTCCCAAACTGCAAGGCGACCTTATCTGTTCCGATGAGAACTGCACCTCCTGATTGTTAACTGTGGCGCGCATGACTGGGGGCTCGACTCTGCAATCATACTCAACCGTCTGCCAGAAGTCTTCTATGTTCGGCAGAGAAATGGGCAGAGTTGTAGTAATTGCATGGAAGATACTCGAGTGAATAAGAAAAGTGATGATCTCGCGATAATCATCAACACCGCTAGCATCCGGGTCCAGTGTGATGTACATATTGTGCCCCGGAAAGAACTGACGGTTGTTATCACCACCTTCGTCACCACCAGCACCACCGGCTCCTGCTACAGCTGCCATATCTGCACCACAAACGGGCTAAGTTAAAAAATCGTCAAGGCAGATCACAACTTCGCCTGTTACCATGAGCGAAGTTCTGATAGAATCTGTTGTGGAGGCGAAGTTAAGAAAAGGGTGAAGTTGAGTACAACTTTGCCTTTACTATAACTTCGCCTGATAACAGATAAGCTTATAAATAAAATAAAGAACCAGGCGAATTTAGGTATAAGACGAAGTTAAGGATAACTTCGCCTGCCCATAACTTCGCCCCTTGAACAACTTCGCCCCTGACTTGTTAAAGATTGAAGTAGCAGGCGAAGTTAAGCCTAAGGCGAAGTTGAGAACAACTTCGCCTAAACTATAACTTCGCCTGATCTGAAACGGCAAAGGTTTAGAAGGCCAGATGAGATGTCTTTTGGAGAATTTGATGATTGTGGACTCTAAAAAACATGTTTTTATGGAGATCTAGACGATCAAGTTGGTTACGACCACGTTAAAACGAGTTTGAAAAGTGGGTGTTTAAGGTATGCATGAACGAGGTCTCAAATTGGACCAAAACGACATCTTATTAACACCATTGACACTAATTATATGTCATCTCGACCCTACACACCTTTAACACTGATTAAAACGGAGATAAACAACAAGTTTTGATTCGAGATATAACTTCGCCAAGGTTTATGAGAGGATAAGTTCGCCTGGTTTTTGGAAAGTTTAAAGAGTTTGACCAAGTTGACCTTTATATAGGTCTGAATATGCCCAGGCGAAGTTCAGGAACTTCGCTTACCCTTAACTTCGCCCCTTAACAACTTCGCCCCTACTCAACTTCGCTTAATATTAAACTTACAAAACAGTCCCTTAAAAATTGAACATTATGCAATTAACTTTTAAAACTTCCTTTAAAGAGTTAAATGTTACGATCAAAGAACAAGTAACCAGGTATTAAACCATAAAATGACATATGTAAAATAAAATTTAGAAATAAAGTACACGGGATCAAATTTCAGTCTTGACGGGGACCAGAATGTTTTAGAAAAGATCCGAACAGGAATCATACTAATTAGATGGTTGTCACTTAGATCCATGTTCAGCTGTATTATGACTTAAAGAAACAGGTTGTAAGCAGGTAAACAACTTAGTATGGTTTTCATCACTTCTGTGATACGGATTAGGTTCAATTAAGCTCAAAATTTAAACGGACAACACATCAGAGATTGTGATTCCTCCCATCTATTCTCAAAGCTTATTTGGCTTTCCCCAAGTCACCCCGAGTTGACCTCGACCCGTATTGTCTGATTAAACAGTAAGTACATCTTGATCTTTAGAGTCTTTTTCCCGTTCTCTTTCTTGCCTCTTGATTGATAATTATAACATAATAGGCTTCAGAAGGGTAAACATCATCATTTTTTTTAAATAATAAAGATTTACATAGCTTCAAAAAGTAGACTACTGCAAGTCCCGAATCTGGATCACTGCAGGTACTTGACACACTATCTTCTCGGAAATCAGAACACTCACAGGCTCATGTATGACTGGGTAATCGCTTTTCTGCCTATCATTCGGAAAGATGTATATGGAGACATACACAACTCTTAATGAGTCTTCCCTTTGAATCGAGAAGATTTAGTTAGTATCACTTTAACTTTTACGCACCATAAAAAGCTACCATAACATACAATGACTGTTCTAGAGTCTTTTAGGCCTAATAACTTCACTAGTTAAGCATACAGAATTAGTTTGTGTATCACTTTCCAAGGTTGGATCAATTTTCTTAGAAACATTGTATTGAAACTTCTTACGAAGTTGTAGACTTGAAAAATTTTATCATCTCCCTAAAGAAAATTTTAGATTCTATCGCCCCGATCAAGTCAAAGTCATCAGGTAAACGGCTATCCTGAAGATCCAATGAATCAGCTGGACCGACCACATACGATTATGCGTCCTTTTAACTAAGTATGAACGACTATTTTTCAGCGAAAGAATAAAAACACATCATAAACCGCCCCAGTCACTTTCAGTCATCTGGTTAATGGCTATCCTCATAATCTACTGGTAGAAGTGAGGACCAAACACATCCGCAGATATGTCCTTCAAACTGAAGCAACCGACATAATTCTAAGCGATAGTGACGTTTTTTTTATTAGAAACGAGAAACACGGTTACTCGGGATTGATCATCCCATTAAGCTCAACAAGACTTTGAAAACGAGTTCGGTCAAACGCTTTGGTAAAAAGATCAGCGAAATTATCTAATGAATCAACCTTTTCGAGCACTATTAATTTCTTCTCAGCACAATCCCGTATAAAATGATGACTAATGTCAATGTGTTTAGTTTTGCTATGTTTTACGGGATTGTTAGTTACTGAGATTGCAGCAGTGTTATCAATACAAATAGGAGTTTGAGTAAAATTCAGACCGTAATCGCGCAATTGCTGTTGTATCCAAAGAACATGGGAGCAGCAGTTTGATGCTGCCATGTACTCTGCTTCACAGGTGGAAATGGCTACTGAGGTCTGCTTCTTGCACTGCCATGACACCAATCTTCCTCCCAGAAACTGACATCCACCGGTTGTCGAATTCCTGTTCTGATTGCAACCTCCATAGTCAGAATCTGTGTAAGCGATCAAATCCAAGTCTCCCCCTTTCGTGTACCACAGTCCCAGCTTAGGCTTGCCTTTGAGATACTGCAGTATTCTCTTCACTCTCTTCATGTGAGATTCCTTTGGGCTTGCCTGAAATCGAGCACAGAGACAAACTGCAAACATAATATCAGGTCTAGATGCAGTTAAATACATTAAAGAACCTATGATTGCTCGATATTGGGTGGGGTTCATGTCTTCATCACTGTCCGAATCAGCACCCAGTTTGTGATTGACGCAAACCGGAGTGTCAAATGGAGTGTTGTCCTCCATCTTGAAGCGTTTGAGAACGTCTTGGACATATTTAGTTTGATGGATGAACATCCCATCTTTCTTCTAATCAACCTGCAATCCTAAAAAGAAAGTTAATTTACCCATTGCACTCATTTCAAACCTCTTTTTCATGACTTCTTCAAACTCCTGACACATGACGACTTTTGATGCAGCAAATATGATGTCGTCCATGTAGACTTGAACTAGTAGAAAATCTCGCCCTTTTCTCTTGACAAACAGCGTGCTGTCGATCTTTCCTCTTTCGAACCCATTCTCAAGTAACTAATCTGATAAGGTTGCGTACCAGGCACGAGGGGCCTGATGTAGTCCATATAACGCTTACTCAGCTTGTACACATGATCAGGAAAGTCAGGGTCAGGAAAACCCGGAGGCTGCTCAACGTATACTACCTCATCGACTTTACCATTCAGAAAGGCACTTTTCACGTCTAATTGGAACACCTTCATTTCTCTGTGTGCAGCAAATGCCAAAAATAGTCAAATCGCTTCCAATCTTGCCACAGGAGTAAACACTTCATTGTAGTCGATTCCTTCTTGCTGATTAAACCCTTTAACTACCAGCCTTGCCTTGTTTCTTATGATTATACCCTTCTCATCTCTCTTACATTTAAAGACCCACTTTGTGCCAATAGCATGCACATTCTTCGGTTTTGCTACTAACTTCCAGACTTCCATCTTCTCGAACTGAGCTAACTCTTCTTGCGTGGCTTCTACCCACGAGCTATCCTTGAGAGCCATTTGATAATTATTTGGTTCAATCTGGCTGATGAAGCATGTGTACAAGCATTCATTTATGATGCCCGTTTCTTTAATGCTTGCATAAACACAATTGTGTTCATTTAAACTTCTTCTTGTTTGAACACCGTCAGACAGATCACCTATCACGTTCTCCAAATGGTGATTTTTGTGAATAGCAGTAGACTGAACCGGACCGACTTCTGATTATTTTCCAAATTCGAAGAGAGTTCTTCAATGGGTGATTGATGCTGAGAGTGAAAAGGGTTGTAAAATTCTTCTTCGGTAGAGGCGGGTAGGAGTATTAATGGCAGTTGACGTGGACGGTTGACTTTCATCATATCGTGGACGTTGCACAATATTTTCTTCCTCGTCATACATGATCTGTGAAGCAATTTTCTCATCAACTTCTGCAAAATCCAAGTAAGGCACATTAAAAGATTTAAACAGTCTATCATAGTCAAAAGCCTCAGCGGGTCCCATGCTAGGCTTTGGTGGTTTGTAACTCGTGATGTCAGTGTTACATACCACTTCAACCTTGATGTTCGATAAATTAAAGACTCTTCTGTTGGGTGTCCCAACTACATATCCGACTAAAATACCTTCGTCGGCTTTCTCACCAAATTTTGAGTTTGTCTTTAATATCGTACATGGGGACCCGAATGGTTCGAGACCAATCAAGTTTGGCTTTCGACCATGCATAAGTTCATAACAAGTTTTATTTATCCTTTTAACAGTTAAAACACGATTAAGGATATAACAGGCTGTGGCAACTGCTTCAGCCCAGAACACCACGGGAAGTTTAACATCAGCCAGCATGGTTCTGGCTCCTTTAATTAGCGTCCTGTTCTTCCTCTCAGCCGCCCCATTTTGTTGCGGAGTATACGGGGCGCTGTATTGATGGTCTATCCCTTTCTGTAAACAGAACATCTCCATCTGGTAGTTCTTGAACTCCGTCCCATTATCACTTCTGATGTACTTGACCTTTCTCCCAACTATGTTTTCAACCTTGGTAATCAAGTTAATTACCAACTGAACCGTCTCATCCTTTGCCTTCAGAAAATACACCCAAGAGTATCGAGAGTAATCATCCGTTGCTACCAAGCAGTATGTCGTTCCACCAAGACTCTTTACATTCACGGGACCTAAGAGATCCATGTGAAGTAGGTCTAGTGTACTGACAATTGAGTTAACCTTCTTGGAGTGATGAGGTTTCTTGTGTTGTTTTCCCTTCTTGCACGATAAGCATTGATCTTCAAAGTTGAAATTCTTCAGGGGAACACCAAGCACTAGCCCATTCTTGACAATATAATTCATTTTTCGAAGATGTATATGTCCCATTCTCCGATGCCATAACTCGGAGTCCGATTCAGTTGCCTTTGACAGAAGACATGACTCTTCTGTTGCTATCTCGGTTGACCTCATGTCCATTACATATGTGTTCTTTTCTCTTGGAGCTTTCATCACCACCCATGCCTCTAGTATTTTGAAACTAGGATACAGTACAATTGCTTCATTTTTAGTAAAGTGCACTGTGTACTCTTTGTCACAAATCTGAGACACGCTCAACAAATTATGCTTCAACTCCTCAAAAAAAATTCACCTTCTCTAACTTCATTTTACCATTTGTCACAGTTCCAATACCAGTAATTCTTCCACCACTCTCTCCAGCAAAACTTACCCTACCTCCTTGAACAGGTTTCCATTCGTGTAACAAATTTTTGTTACCAGTCATGTGCCAGGAACCGCCGCTGTCTACAACCCACAGATTGTTTACTGCCCTGTTCAACTGTTCCTGCACAGTTAAAGAAAGAGATTAAAATCTAGGGACCCAAGACCTACTGGTCTTGGGTCGATTAAATCTGTTAAACGGCATCCTGTACTTTGGTTGCCCAAAGTCAGTTTGAGAATGATTTCTGTAAGTCCTAAAAGGAAACCTTCTTGAGTATTGACTATGAGGCCTACCAAACCTTAGTGAATTAACCGAATTATGATGGTAGGTTTGGTTGTTAACTGGGAAAAACTGAGATTGATATCTTTGAAATCTTGTTTTAGTCCAATGTCTTAACTTTGGTGAGTTTGCATTCTTACCATTATAGTAATTACTATTAGTTTTATTCTCAGTTTTCGGAGGCGACATACCTCTGAATCTCTGATTCAGAAGGCAATCAGCAATCAGGTGTCCTATTTGATTGCATCTGAAACAACTCCTATGTTCAACTTTCGTCTCAACAGTTGTTTTAGATGTTGAGGTTGCATTACTACCCGTTTTTTCTAACATATGGTGGGACAAACGGGTTTAGGGGAGAGCTCTTTTCAATTGGCTTATATTCCTCCCCACGTTTTAGTAACACTACCTCTTCTTTTATCTCACTTGATTCGGATGTCTTGTCCGAATTTGATGAGACAGAACTAGGAGCAGAAATCTTAACATTTGAAACAGGCTTACATGTTTCGCTTTTACTAACTTCAGGTTCTTTAATCGAAACTTTGACAGGAACTGTCTGACTAATTTCAACATCAACAGATTTCTGATTACTAGGATCATACGTATAGTTATGGTTATATGGTGGTGGAACTTCAGAAAATCCAATTCCCCTTTGTTAACTGGGGAACGTTGAACACTTACGATGTGATCAAGCATTGCTGAGGAGTTTCTAAACTGTTCAATTTTTCTGTTTAATTCCTCCACTTTTACCTGGTAATCAGCTATTTGTTTATCCCTTTCAGCAATTAGTTTGGTTTTTTCCTCTAACACTTCATAACTAAGATCAATAACTTGTATTTTCTCAGCTAGACTGGCTGTAAGACTTCTGATATCCTTTTCACTAGCTTTTATTTTTACTGAGTAACTGTTTTCTCTAGTTTTAGTATATTGATGATCTTCTTTTAACGTTTTAAATTGAGCGTCCAAACTAACAAACTGATCAGTTATTGTTTTCAATTGTTCAGACAGATTTTCACATTGCATACAAGGGAGTTCAGAACTTACCTCAGAAAGCTGATAGTTCACTTCTGCCATATAAGCTTTATTTTCTCCCGTCTCTTTCTCACTCCCTCCAGTTTTGATGTTTATCAAGTTAGCCTGTTCGAACACTTCCTCAACTTGCAGATTCCAGTTGTATCCCCCATGGTGTCTAGATACCATAGCCCTATTCTCACTACCTCCCCCATTTTGTTGTGCAGCCCTGTTCTGACTATGTTCGACTCTCTCATTTGTACATTCCTTGGCAAAGTGACCATTTTGTTGACAGTTGTAACATCTAACCTTTGATTTGTCAAACCTGGTCTTTCGCCAACGAACTTTCTACCCATTTTCTTCATGAATCTTTTAACCCGTCTTACTATCATAGCCATCTGCCACTGCAGATCCATCTCTTCTAGATCATCAGCATCAATCTGATCATAGTCTTCATCCAAAGTTGCGGGATCGACTATTTTACCTTCGATGTAATTCTCATAAGATGCAATGAAAGATGCATAGAGAGCAAACTGTTGTTAAGCTGATTTAACACTCATGGGCATCTGTGAGTAGTTGTTGGTTGGAACATTTGATGAACAGTTACCAGTTGTGGCTTGAGGTTTTGAAGAATTATTTCCTGCAGCTACGAAACATACATTACCATCCATGTTGAGAGTCACATGACCATCCTGTGTTGAATTTGAGTGTGAGTCTCCCTTTGAGTAATAAGCAGAGGATTCTGACTTTGAACTTGAACTTGAAGTAACTTTCGCACCATACATTCCCGGATCCTGAACCTGATCAGTTGGTGTCTCTTTTCGAACCATGTTAAGTTCAAAAGTTCTTAATTTATTGACTGCTGTTTCCAAATCGATATTGGCAAACTCTTTATCTTCTCTCATCAAAACCGTGTACATTTCCCATTTCGGTGGAAGAGCATCCAGAAGTTTCTCTACTATCTCCTCTTCTTTGTATACAATGGAGTAATTGCTTAGTTCGGTCATCAGATGATAATATCTTGTGATGATATCATCAAGTGATTCATTTTTCAAATATTTGAACACCGAGAATTGGGTTTTTAGTAGCTTAATTTTGGATGCACGTATCCCCACATTACATTCATATCGATTTTCTAGCGCTTCCCATAGCTCTCTAGCGGTTTTGTATTTCCTGAAGGTGTGAAGAATCTCTTGTGGAAGAGCCATGGTGATCGCCGCATGAGCTTTACTCTCTGCCTCATACATTTTCCTCTCCTCCTCATCCATCTTACTGTACTTCTTTATTTGATCACGACCCTCAAACAAGGCCGTTGGTGGAATGTATCCATCTTGTATGCACACCCACATCTTAGCATCTTGATATTTAACATACTGTTCAAACCGATCTTTCCAAGCAACGAAATCGGTACCCTTAAGCATTTTCGGAGCCTTAGTTGCTGAACCGGCCTCAACTTCCATTTTCACCAGTTCCGTAATGTTGATCGAAGTCATTGCTGAAAGTAACACAACTCAAAACACGAGGAAAGTATAATATAATTTTTTATTATTTTGAACAGTGCCCAGTAGGCGAAGTTATGCTTAACTTCGCTTAAGCTTAACTTCGCTTATACTCAACTTTGCTAAACCTTAACTTCGCTTGCTTCTTAACTTCGCCTGATGTTAACTTCGTTTATTGACAACTTCGCTTAATTCAAGCGAACTTGTGAGACAAGCGAAGTTAATGATAACTTCGCTTAAACTAATATCTTCGCCTAAACCCTACGAACAGTGACGACAACTTCGCCTGATGAACACAAGGTTTTTGCAGGTTTTAATTTGATGTATTGCGAGGTATGCGAAGGTGTAATGGGTTATATTTGATAGTGGGAGATGGGTAGGACACAAAAACTCGGTATTTCAACGTAAACTCGTCCCGCGAAAAGTCGAACGGAACGATTTCTACACTCGTGTGATAATCCCGAACCACACAATCACGAGCAAAAGCTCTGATACCAATTGTAGGTTCCTAGCCGGATCTACACGGAAGTATCTCGTACTACGTTGGTGCGGAATCCCTACGTAAAACGATACGAGTGTTCGATGCGATATACGTTAAAACCAAGCACAAATACACGTTACAATACTCAAAAGACACGTTGTATTGCAACTCCTTTAACACGTGATATACAAATCACCATTACACGTTCTGAAAAACTATGCAAAACAACCCGTAAGCCAAACATATATAGTTATCGACAACTTCGCCTAACAGACTAGGTGAAGTTGTCAATAAGTTCGCTTGTCCACAAGTTCGTTTATATTAGGCGAACTTGTGAGACAACCTTTACAAACCAAAACCAAACAAACTAACACGATTACAGACACTAGATACTGAACTACTGACATAATGCACCAACAGCTCTGATTGCGTTTCGGAACTGGTTCTCCCGAGGTGCAGCCGCAAATAAAATGCTATATGGTTGTTCAATTGATGCCCAGCTTGTGAAGATTCTGCATATAAACCAGGGGAGTAACCCGTTCTCTGTTTTATTCTTGAATAATTTTTTAAGTTTTATTTTCACTTTTTTCTTTGTTCTCATCAAGGACGATTTCATTCTAGTGTGTGGATGAGAGTTTATTTTACTTAGTTGTAGAAAAAAAAATTAAAAATTAATAATAAATTTTTGCACTCTTTCGTTGAAAATTATGTCGGTTACTAAAGTTTGAGGGACATATACTTGTATATGTTTGGTCCTGTTATCTAATTGTAGACATAAGGGGTAACCATTTACCTGAAAACTGAAAGTGACTGGAGCGATTGTTGTTTGTTTTGTTTAATTCTTTCGCTTAAAATTATGTCATTATTGAATAGCTCGTACGACCTCCACGAAAGAATTAAACAAAAACACACAATGTCCCTCGAACGTAAGTAACCGACATAATTTTATCAATAATATTTAGGAATAGCTCGTACGGCCTCCACTTGACCATTCATCCATCAAATTTCACTGAGTGCATCTACATAGTACCATCAACGATTCCTTGGCTTATGGTGATTAGTCGAACCAGTTTATTTCGACTATAGTTTTTCTAGCTCTCTATGTCTGAGATGGGGTACGTGTAGCCGTGACTCTTAAACTTAAAACGCTCAATGAAATTGGGGGCTTGATTGGTTAGTGACTGGGTTTAAAGTGGAAAATTATTCCGGCAATCACGGTCAATACGTCGAGCTATTTCTATTGTTTTAATAATTTTAAATAACCTGGGATCTTTTCGTTTTTACTTGGTTATAATCCCGTTTATATTTCTTTTTCAGAGATAAAAAAGTCTTAAGTGTGGGGATATTTGATGTGTCGTAAAACACACTTGTTTTCCGTATCATTTATCATCATTTTAATCGCTTAATTATTTGATGTGTATGTTTCTTAACTTGTTTTAGCAAGATCTTACATAATTATATATTTTGTAGGTTGTGTTTTTAACGAAGAACATAACTGAGCTTTCTAGAGACTTGGAAGCCTTTTTATACACTATCTTTGAAGAACCAAGTCAAAAGCCCAAACCGTATCCAATTGTGAGAAGCTTTGCATGAGATATGACATATAATAACATGAAAAAAGAAAAAAACCCTTAGGGTTTTTGAGTCATCTTGTAGCGATCGGCAGACATCACAAAGAAAGAAACAAGAAAGAAAAGATACATACATACATATATATATATATATATATAGAAGCGTCTCATTCTTCCGATCGCAATCAGCAAATGGTGTAACAACTCGGGTTTTTCATTTATTATAAAATATACAATACCCTGCCCATTTTTGTTTTCGGGTAATTTTTTTATCAACAACGCATCACATTTATCGAGCTAATAGTATTTTATTATTATTGTTATTATAATTGAGTAAGTTTCAAATATGACTTTCAGTTATATACGATTTTACCCCTAAACATAAGATTTAACTTATTATGAATCCACACATGAACTTGAGGAACTAAATTGTAAAACTACATAAATTAATATATTATCCTCATTTAATCCATAACCCAATTGTGATCCAAACCAGTTTTTGACTCATAACCCGCAACCCGATTGTTACTTGAGCCTAAATCTTTGTTGTTAACTTGGAATTGGTCATTAAGGATCGGTTGTAAATCAATTTCTAACTATACTGACACAACTATTTTAAAAAACTTGATCAACTAGATACATATTGTATATTTATCAAGCCGTCCTAAATTAAAGTAGCGTTTTACTATCCAGAGATCGTAACAACACAATTAATCTTGCGTAAACTATCATATGCGCGTCGCCAACATTTACCATAAGCTTAACACAATTAAATTAGCCCATCAATGTCTGTTCGTGATCGTGGTTAGGCCGGCAGGACTGGTCCTCAGTTAACCATCAATACAACATCTTAACTGGTAATTATCGCAAGTAACATACTCATTTTAATCAATACTATGTTAGACCTAACCTAATTATAACAAATTGTGAACGAATCGATCAATTGTTAATCTAGGGTTCATGTTTAAATTTAGGGATGAAATCAGTAAGCATATTATTGATTGTTTCCATTCTTTACTCACTTGTCCATCTGGTCCAGTTGGTGGCTGTCTGTTTGGGGCCAAAGCTGAGTCGGCCAGGAGCGTAAGATCGAGCCCCGGCCAGCCCAGTATATATTTGTTCTTTTTTGTTTTTGTTATTTAAAGATTATTTAATTATTATAATTATAATTAAATATGAATAAACTTTATTTTATTAAACCTGACACTCCACTATCGACATTTCTTGTCATCTAATAACTTTATAATTTATATATATATACATATATATGTATATATATTTATGTATTTTTATTTAATAAAAACTGTAATAAATCATATCAATATATATTTTTATGAAAATTATTTATACGCTTGTATAATAATTAATTAACATTATTATATATACAATACATTTTCTTGTTATCTACGTACGTATTTACCTTTTTATACATATTATAAATAACTATATAAACATTTGTTATATTTCAACTCATTACTTATTCATTTAAACCAATTATCTGTAAATTTGATTATGTGTGTATTTTATTTACTTATTTATTCAAAAATTATTATTTATACAAACACATCTTATATCATAATTATTTAAATTATTTTAGTATTTAATTATATATTTTATCAAGGGTAATTATTGGTGAACTTATAAATAATAAAACTAATAATATTATAAACAAATAATGACAATAATAATGATTTTGTCACACCCCGTTAAGCGAATTGCGGAAGCGTAAAACGGAAATACAACAGATACAACTGGTATCAAATACATTGTTCATAAAGAAACATTACTAACTAATTTACAATATATTATATCGTTCTAACATCTTTTACAACTAGGTGATACAATCAAACCGGTTCTTCAATTACTTTACTTCTAACTCAAATGCCCATGACAGCAATCACCAATCAGACACGTAACGCATAGAAAATTACTTCTCATATCTGATTACCTGAAAAGCATGTTAAAATAGGTCAACTACGAATAGTTGGTGAGTTTCATAAGTTTAACGAAATCAGTTATGCGTACCACACAGTCATAGTTTGTATGTACGCGTGTATGTAAAAATATGTATTTACGTTTGTATAAATATGTACAGCCATATCCTTGTGTGTGCATATGCACACTTGTAAGTTTATAATATAAATTTGAAATTTCAGTAAAATCGTGATTGTTTGTTAGTACTACCTGTTTCCAATTTCCGTGTTTAACCAACCACTATGGACCCCCTTCCTCCCACAACGGTTCCACGTAAACTCAACCACTGTGGCCCCCCTTCCGTCCACAACGGTTCCGCTTTAACATCAACCACTGTGGTCCCCCTTCCACCCACAATGATTCCACGTAAACTCAAACATTATATAGTGTACATGCAAATAATTAGTATGTTCTACACATAGTATTTCCCACGGCTAATCACATAGCATATATATAGACACATATACACATATAGTATTTATCACGTATCACCAAACACTATAGCTCCCCATCCGCCAACAATACGCATAATCACATTATTTACTTAACATTCATGTCATAATCAAGTTAGTTCGTTTAATAAGTTGCAGCAGAACTTGGCTCATAGGCCATACTCAACTTTAGTTTATAAGTTGCAGCAGAACTTGGCTCATAGGTCATACTCAACTTTAGTTTATAAGTTGCAGCAGAACTTGGCTCATAGGCCATACTCAACTTTAGTTTAGTAAGTTGCAGCAGAACTTGGCTCATAGGCCATACTCAACTTTAGTTTAGTAAGTTGCAGCAGAACTTGGCTCATAGGCCATACTCAACTTTAGTTTATTACTATTGTGGCCCCCTTTCCGCACACAATAGCCCCATAATCATCACAGATCACGTTATCTCCAAAATTAGTTATGTTTAACATTACATAACATGTTTGTATAAACCTGCTGTCACGTGTAATTTCATTATGTTTTGCAAATTCGTATTATCTCCACTTAATATATCAATCAACGATAATAATCATCTTTCATCAGCACGTAGTCAATCATTATGTTTGTAGGGACTTTTCATATATAATTGTTCAGATATATATTATGTCCCGAATCGTTTTCAGATCGATAATGTGTATAAACATGCTTTCCACCCCAAAAGTTCGTAAAACAGTTTAGAAAGTGGGGGTCGTGAAACTCACCTTATTGTAGTTCGCACAGAAATTACGTATCAATAAGTCAGATGCCTCGTTTATAGCCTGATTCCTATAAACGGTATTGTATCGTTAATACTAGTACAGTATTCAAGCTAAGTCGGGCTGTATAGATAATCTGGGTATAGCTGTTAGGTCCAGAACATGACCATAGTCTTAGATTGTGACGTTGTATACTATGAAATGTTTAAAACTGGATTTGGCTCAGTTTCACCGTTTTCCGAGCCTAGCTCAGTTGATCGTTTATACGTTTCGGGATTAGGTAAGATCACATAAACTTAAGTAAATATATTGATTGATAAAATGATTTGATTTATGAAAGAATTTTAAGGTTTCGGTGTCTGGTTTGATCGCAGGGTTCGTTTCCGTTTTCACACGGGTTTGATTATACAAAACGCGCCCAATCCACCCGATTTGTCCGGAATTTTCGTAACAAGTTCGTTTTTATCAATATCATTCAAAAATATGATATTTGACCACTTTTGACATTTTGACATACCAGTCAGTCCGTTAAACACAAAACTGCCGGTTTCGTTAAAACAATTATAATTTAAATCTTTGATTAATCATAACTAAATATGTACTTATATATAAATTATGTAAATTTTTGTAAAAATACATTAAGACATGGAGAATTTTATAAAAATATTTCCAGAAATTTTATGATTAATTATTTATTTATAAAAATTCATTTAATAGGTTATAATCGTGTAATAAATGGCCCGTTTATATCAAACGACCTTCGAAAAATCCGGTAATTTTTACCAATGGCCTCAATGTTATTACATAGCCCCTGCAAAATTTCCAGAACCTAACTCTTTTGACAAAATGCCTTTTTGTGCGTTTTTCGGCTGTTAAAATTCGGTTTAACCATGATTGCACAAACCATGCTTAGGTATTTCCAATGATTCCCAAACTTTACCAGTGATCTTACCATCCCATATTAAACTCCAAAACCAAGTTTCAGAATTTTTCAATATGTTTAGCTATTTTTCCCAAATAAACGCTCATAAACGGAAATAAATTCACCAAATATTCTCCGTTTATCGAAAAATTACCAAATTTGAACAGGGACTCATTTATATGATCCCTAATGTCCCTGCAAGTTTTCACAAGCTAAAAACAAGCACGTCACAACCTAATACTAAACAGCCCCTAAACGAGTGTTATGGGTTTACCTTGTCAGTTTTCGATGAATTTTGCTAGTTTAAACGATTCTCCGGGTCTCGGGTTGCAAACTCAGTATATCTACATATCATATAACATCAAACCAAGCATAAATCATCCATGTAACAGCCTTGATAATTAGGGTTTCGGTTTTGGGTTCAAACCGAACTTTCTAACCGTAAAAACGTTGTATTCATGTTCTAATCCGCGTTTTTGACCAAAAAAGTATATGTTCCTGGTTTGAAACTTTTATGAACATCAAATTATATTTTTGGATGATTTTTGAGAGTTTTACACCGTTAACTTTGCTTTTTACTAGCCAAGACATGTTTTTATGCTATTAAACGAGTATAAACGAATCAAAATCGAGTTTTTATGAAATCATACCTAGGGTTTCTTTGAAGTTCTGTGCTGAAGAAGGAATAATCCAGATTTTTCTGTTACAAAATATCTCCTATCTCATTTATATAAAAAAAATATAAGCATGGGGGGCTTTTTCCAAATTGGCGGCCGCAAGGAAGATTAGGCCACTTTGGGCCCAATTTGACCCATTAATCTGATTCTAAAGGCCCAAACACGAAAAGCCCAGTCCAAATTTAGTTCGGGTTCAGTTTTTTATGCGAAAAACTTATCGGGTGCGTCAAACAGTGCGAAAACGAGTGTTTTTCGGCTAGTTTTGTGTAAAATTATAAAAACATACTATATGTCTGTAAAAATCGAAAATATTTTCACGGATCGCTTAGAACATGTCATATAAATGTTTTATAAATCTTTTTCGGCTTAACGGATGCTACAATGCTTGTTTTGATATTAACGATTGCGTTTAAGCTTATAGCGTATCGATAAACTAAACCTTTTTCGTTTAAAGAGTTTTAAACGTACTGGGGCCTAAATATCAATATGTTAGCCTCTATAACATATATATAACTCGTATATGACCCCTCAATAGGTATACGGGTCATAGTTAGTGTCGGTCGGTTACTCGTTTAAGCACTACGAATTAACCGATTTATCGTTTACTTGTTACGTAATGAATATAGTGTACCTCGTTTTGTCATGAATGTCACATTCTCCCCCCGTTAAGAAATTTCGTCCCCGAAATTCAATATGTCAAATATGCTCTTTTTGGGGAAAATTTTATAATCATTTGTTTTTGGAATTCGTTTTTCTGTTTCCAAACACGTTTGATTCCCCGTTGTGGATTCCACTGGATTTTATTCAATAAGATTTTATTGTGTCACAACTGTTTGATTTTCCCCACTCAGCATTTCCATGAGTCTCTTTACAGAGTTTAGCTGTATAAAAGTTTTCAAATAGTACTAATCCCGCCATGTCAGTAGGGCACTCATTTTGATTCGATATATATATATATATATATATATATATAATGGGAATGAGATAATTTTGCTTAATACGTTACGGTTCGAGCTAAGGTATTTTAGAATCAACTCATCGTTTTCCTCAACTCAACTAACAACTTTCAAAATTTGATAACTTATTGCATTTCTCAAAATAGCCCTCTTGTTAGCCTTAGGCGGCCTTCGGTTTGTTATTAATATTACGAGCTTTATTTATGGTTATCAAAATCGAATCGGATTTTGTATTTTGGATGTCGCCAATTTTTCAATTTCAATAAGATGGCGAGTTACATTTTTGCTCGTATTATATAGTATATAGGCGTTTGCATAATATTACGATGATTGTTAGTGTACGAGGATTGAAATTACCGGTCTTACTCTCCTCTAATGTTTGAATAGTTTATTTGATTTGATTGTTTTATAGAGGATTATAGATTGTGCTTAGGCCAATTAGGGATCTAAAATTTCATACCCAGTTCACCAAGAGTAAGATTTTGTTAAGGCTTTTTCAGTTGGATAGTTGTTACCATTCGGAGGAAAGTATTCGGAGTGGATTAGTCAAGAAACTATCATTTAGCTGGTATTGCTTTCTCGGAATGTTTTGGGAATATGTGTTAAGAGATCCATTGTAGTTTGTTTCCCACTTCCAATGGGGTATCTCGAATTGTTGTAGTATCTCCGAGGATCTTTTGTATTTCCCGTTAATTTATAATAGTGCACACTTTACAACATATGTGCCTATGATTCCTTCATATATTTCGCTTGCATCTATATATTATTACTCAGTTTATCCGCACATCTGGCCTGGCTTTTCCTTGTTCATCACTCAGTTTGCTATAAAAGTTTAAAGTTCAAGTTTCGGTTACGGATAGTATAGTTTTCCTCATCCGTGTTTCGTCATTGGGGTACTAGGTTTTGTTCCGTGTACGGGATCACGTTTTTATCTAGAAGAGGTAGTATAACAGTTCTATTTCTATATATAACCTTCATTTGAACTCAATTAACTAGTCCATACTGACTATTACACAATGACTCCTCACTTTCACCGGGAGTGCATTGATAGGGAATAGCTAGTTATTTAGGTTAAGAGGGTAGTTTTTCGAGTAATATGGTTAGTATTTATAGTCTTACTTTTGGTGGTTTCTGTAGTATACAGAATTGTTATTTTACTAGACAGTATATTTTCCAAGGTAATAACTTGTAGGAACGAAACGTCTATCAGTGTCCATAATCAATAAACTAAAGTATATTAGGCATTACTAAGAACGTACCTGTTACTACATTTGTTCTATCCGGTTTATTCACAATACTTGACCCCTAGTCGAGTTGGACGTCGATGTCGGTCCTTGCCTTTGTCTTTCCATTGCAATTGGGTTCAATCTAGGGCAGTCTTTCTTGATGTGCTCCATACTACCACACTCATAACAGGCATTACGGTTTATTATGGGTTGGTTTTGGTAGACTGGTTGTTGTCGTGTTGGTTGCGGTTGGGGTAGTTGTGAGTCCTGGAGTTGGGTTAGTGGATTTATAGCATTCATGACGGTTCTACAATTTCGGGCATAGTGTCCCACCTTCCCATATTTGTGACACACATTGGTCCGACATTCACCAACATGATGATAACCACATTTTCCACATCTAGGCAAAAGCCCGTTATACTTATTTTGCTTCACATCGGAACTGATCATAGCGTAATTTTGTATTGCAAGGCGCGCGCATTTATTCCGTTGTCTTTCTTGTATTCCCGCTCCATAATTGGTTCGTTTTATACCCCGGGCATTCTTAATGAACCACTTCTAATCAAATCAGAAGTTACAATGCCGGCTTGTAACACGGCATTTTCGAAAGTTACAGGGCCAGTTGAATTAACCAAACTCCTGACTTTGGGGGCTAAACCCCAAATGTAGCGCTCAGTACGTTTAGATTCTGGGGTAACTAACCATGGGACTAGACGAGCAAGTTCGTTAAAGCGATGGGTATACTCCAAGTGATCTGCACCCTTCATTTCCATATTCCAAAGTTCTTGCTCTAATTTCTGAATTTCGTTTATCGGACAAAAGCGTGTTATCATAAGATTTTTAAGTTCTGTCCAAGACATACGATTGGTTGCCTCTTGTCCTTGAAATTGCACAACAGTATTCCACCAGATTAGCGCGTGGTCTACAAACGTAGAAGTAGCAAATTTGACAATACAAGCTGGTGGACAGTTAGTGATATTAATGATAGATTCAGTCTTTTCGATCCACTTTACCAGTCCATTTGGTCCTTCAGTACCACTAAATTCCATAGGTTTACATAGCATGAAGTTCTTAAGTTGATATCCGTGTTGCGGGGGATTTTGATTGTTACAACTATTGTTCAAGTTCGGTAGGAGATTATCATTATTGAAAGTAATATTGGTATTCAACGGGGGAGTATTAGTTGCGATAGTATCAGTATTTTCCGGGGGAGCATTTGTGGTTGTATTAGTATTTGTCGAGGGATTAGTATTTACAGCCGCGTTAGCGTTCGGCACTTGATTTGTATTCATAGTTGTATGGATACCAGCAGCGAATTGTGCTGCTATTGTCGGAAGTACTGTTTGTAGTTGTCGAGCGATCATCTCGGCTATATCTGCCTCAGACAACATGTTTACTTTCTTCGGGGCCATTCTAATATAAAAACCAGTTATCTCACAATTAACAAAATTCACATATGCTAATAATCACAAAAAGGAATTACAATAACAAGTAATCAGGTATTTCAATTAACACGTATGTATCACACAGATTTGTTCTCGAGTCTGAATACTAAGGATAGTATATAAAATTAGCCTAGCAAACACCAAAGTTTGCATATATATTAAAAGTTGTCATCTCATGACAAGAAATTTTAACCCAATAGGGGTCAATGTTTGTATTAAAAATGCCTAAATCGTCCTCCATATTAGCATAGCGCACCACCATATGCTTGTATGAAGTATCAGAAACTATACACGACAATACCGTACTATCCTTATCTATCAAAGCACGCGTTATAACAATTATAAATAATTCACAACTTGTACGAAAATTGTTCCAATATGATCCCATTATTGGGAAGCTGTTTTTGTTCGGTCTCTCCCATAGGTAGATATTTGCTCGCTACGAGTTTAATCAGTATGTTATAATAGGAATGCACGTGTATATTTCACCTGACTTCTAAATGTTGTTAACTAATATTGTAAAATATATTCTTTCGTCAGGTCATTCTGTATTCGTAGGCATGTCGGACTTAATAAAAGTAGTAGTTTGCTGGTTGGAGATAATTAAGTTTCATTCCAGTCGGGGCACGTCATCATTTCGTGAGCATGAGGTTTCTCTCCTACAGTAACCAATTGGAATAGGAAAAATATAGGAGAGGTTGGATGTTCTTGTTCATAGATGGTTCAAAGAGTTTGCTAGTTAAGGAGGTTCATTAGTATTAGTTGTACTGGTGAATTGTAAAGGAAATTACTATTATTAATATTTCTTTTTGAAATATCATTAGTATATTATATGTACTGGTAGTCACGATCTGTTTATAGAATTGGGGAATCAATAAAGTAGTTATTATATTTATAATTCAATAGGTTGGATTCATCACTAAGTATTTTCCCCGGGATGGTGTTTGTTTTTCAAACAACAGAAATCGAAGGATGACCAGAAAATAGTTTAGTTTAGTGTCAAAGAAACGAGTACATGAAATAAAGATTAGACCCAGGCTGAGAGGTATTATATGTGTATATATATATTCTTGAAATCATTATCTGTAGGACACGCCTCTAGTGATTCATTCCCCGGCCTTGTATATTAGGTTCCTTAGTGGTTTCGTCATATCACCAGATTTAGTTTAAAGTCGGTTAAGCGCTCTCGTATTCTCGTTTACAGGAAACACCGGTTCTTTATCTGTCGTAAAGCTACCCGATCTCGACATCTTTCGGTGCAATCGTTAATCAGAAGAAAACGTTTTTCGGTAGCTTAGATCATCGTAAAGGATATTATTAATTAATACCGAAGTTAAATATTTTATTTGTTACGAACAGGTATAATATAAATTTTGATACGATATAATTTTAATCATAATATAAATTAATATTAATTATAACCGAATATAATATTCGTTACAATAGGATTCAATATCATCGGTAGTACCGTACGCACACATATCCCTATATCTCATCTCAGATAAGCACGTATGCACATTTCATATATACTTCACGTCACTTTTATGCACGTATGTTGCCATTTTTACCTATCAATATGTTCCGCGACTTCACCCCGAATTCCCTCGTACAAGCAAGTCTGTTATTACGTTCCGGACCATAATAACTCACTTGCCCTACGAGTTCATCCCGGCATCCATCAGTATCTATCGTTACTCATTAATAAGTTTCCCAGTGATAATCGAGCCTACGATTATATTATAGGTATCCTAAGGGATAACCTAATCCTTTATAACCAATGGCTCTGATACCAACTTCTGTCACACCCCGTTAAGCGAATTGCGGAAGCGTAAAACGGAAATGCAACAGATACAACTGGTATCAAATACATTGTTCATAAAGAAACATTACTAACTAATTTACAATATATTATATCGTTCTAACATCTTTTACAACTAGGTGATACAATCAAACCGGTTCTTCAATTACTTTACTTCTAACTCAAATGCCCATGACAGCAATCACCAATCAGACACGTAACGCATAGAAAATTACTTCTCATATCTGATTACCTGAAAAGCATGTTAAAATAGGTCAACTACGAATAGTTGGTGAGTTTCATAAGTTTAACGAAATCAGTTATGCGTACCACACAGTCATAGTTTGTATGTACGCGTGTATGTAAAAATATGTATTTACGTTTGTATAAATATGTACAGCCATATCCTTGTGTGTGCATATGCACACTTGTAAGTTTATAATATAAATTTGAAATTTCAGTAAAATCGTGATTGTTTGTTCGTACTACCTGTTTCCAATTTCCGTGTTTAACCAACCACTATGGACCCCCTTCCTCCCACAACGGTTCCACGTAAACTCAACCACTGTGGCCCCCCTTCCGTCCACAACGGTTCCGCTTTAACATCAACCACTGTGGTCCCCCTTCCACCCACAATGATTCCACGTAAACTCAAACATTATATAGTGTACATGCAAATAATTAGTATGTTCTACACATAGTATTTCCCACGGCTAATCACATAGCATATATATAGACACATATACACATATAGTATTTATCACGTATCACCAAACACTATAGCTCCCCATCCGCCAACAATACGCATAATCACATTATTTACTTAACATTCATGTCATAATCAAGTTAGTTCGTTTAATAAGTTGCAGCAGAACTTGGCTCATAGGCCATACTCAACTTTAGTTTATAAGTTGCAGCAGAACTTGGCTCATAGGTCATACTCAACTTTAGTTTATAAGTTGCAGCAGAACTTGGCTCATAGGCCATACTCAACTTTAGTTTAGTAAGTTGCAGCAGAACTTGGCTCATAGGCCATACTCAACTTTAGTTTAGTAAGTTGCAGCAGAACTTGGCTCATAGGCCATACTCAACTTTAGTTTATTACTATTGTGGCCCCCTTTCCGCACACAATAGCCCCATAATCATCACAGATCACGTTATCTCCAAAATTAGTTATGTTTAACATTACATAACATGTTTGTATAAACCTGCTGTCACGTGTAATTTCATTATGTTTTGCAAATTCGTATTATCTCCACTTAATATATCAATCAACGATAATAATCATCTTTCATCAGCACGTAGTCAATCATTATGTTTGTAGGGACTTTTCATATATAATTGTTCAGATATATATTATGTCCCGAATCGTTTTCAGATCGATAATGTGTATAAACATGCTTTCCACCCCAAAAGTTCGTAAAACAGTTTAGAAAGTGGGGGTCGTGAAACTCACCTTATTGTAGTTCGCACAGAAATTACGTATCAATAAGTCAGATGCCTCGTTTATAGCCTGATTCCTATAAACGGTATTGTATCGTTAATACTAGTACAGTATTCAAGCTAAGTCGGGCTGTATAGATAATCTGGGTATAGCTGTTAGGTCCAGAACATGACCATAGTCTTAGATTGTGACGTTGTATACTATGAAATGTTTAAAACTGGATTTGGCTCAGTTTCACCGTTTTCCGAGCCTAGCTCAGTTGATCGTTTATACGTTTCGGGATTAGGTAAGATCACATAAACTTAAGTAAATATATTGATTGATAAAATGATTTGATTTATGAAAGAATTTTAAGGTTTCGGTGTCTGGTTTGATCGCAGGGTTCGTTTCCGTTTTCACACGGGTTTGATTATACAAAACGCGCCCAATCCACCCGATTTGTCCGGAATTTTCGTAACAAGTTCGTTTTTATCAATATCATTCAAAAATATGATATTTGACCACTTTTGACATTTTGACATACCAGTCAGTCCGTTAAACACAAAACTGCCGGTTTCGTTAAAACAATTATAATTTAAATCTTTGATTAATCATAACTAAATATGTACTTATATATAAATTATGTAAATTTTTGTAAAAATACATTAAGACATGGAGAATTTTATAAAAATATTTCCAGAAATTTTATGATTAATTATTTATTTATAAAAATTCATTTAATAGGTTATAATCGTGTAATAAATGGCCCGTTTATATCAAACGACCTTCGAAAAATCCGGTAATTTTTACCAATGGCCTCAATGTTATTACATAGCCCCTGCAAAATTTCCAGAACCTAACTCTTTTGACAAAATGCTTTTTTGTGCGTTTTTCGGCTGTTAAAATTCGGTTTAACCATGATTGCACAAACCATGCTTAGGTATTTCCAATGATTCCCAAACTTTACCAGTGATCTTACCATTCCATATTAAACTCCAAAACCAAGTTTCAGAATTTTTCAATATGTTTAGCTATTTTTCCCAAATAAACGCTCATAAACGGAAATAAATTCACCAAATATTCTCCGTTTATCGAAAAATTACCAAATTTGAACAGGGACTCATTTATATGATCCCTAATGTCCCTGCAAGTTTTCACAAGCTAAAAACAAGCACGTCACAACCTAATACTAAACAGCCCCTAAACGAGTGTTATGGGTTTACCTTGTCAGTTTTCGATGAATTTTGCTAGTTTAAACGATTCTCCGGGTCTCGGGTTGCAAACTCAGTATATCTACATATCATATAACATCAAACCAAGCATAAATCATCCATGTAACAGCCTTGATAATTAGGGTTTCGGTTTTGGGTTCAAACCGAACTTTCTAACCGTAAAAACGTTGTATTCATGTTCTAATCCGCGTTTTTGACCAAAAAAGTATATGTTCCTGGTTTGAAACTTTTATGAACATCAAATTATATTTTTGGATGATTTTTGAGAGTTTTACACCGTTAACTTTGCTTTTTACTAGCCAAGACATGTTTTTATGCTATTAAACGAGTATAAACGAATCAAAATCGAGTTTTTATGAAATCATACCTAGGGTTTCTTTGAAGTTCTGTGCTGAAGAAGGAATAATCCAGATTTTTCTGTTACAAAATATCTCCTATCTCATTTATATAAAAAAAATATAAGCATGGGGGGGCTTTTTCCAAATTGGCGGCCGCAAGGAAGATTAGGCCACTTTGGGCCCAATTTGACCCATTAATCTGATTCTAAAGGCCCAAACACGAAAAGCCCAGTCCAAATTTAGTTCGGGTTCAGTTTTTTATGCGAAAAACTTATCGGGTGCGTCAAACAGTGCGAAAACGAGTGTTTTTCGGCTAGTTTTGTGTAAAATTATAAAAACATACTATATGTCTGTAAAAATCGAAAATATTTTCACGGATCGCTTAGAACATGTCATATAAATGTTTTATAAATCTTTTTCGGCTTAACGGATGCTACAATGCTTGTTTTGATATTAACGATTGCGTTTAAGCTTATAGCGTATCGATAAACTAAACCTTTTTCGTTTAAAGAGTTTTAAACGTACTGGGGCCTAAATATCAATATGTTAGCCTCTATAACATATATATAACTCGTATATGACCCCTCAATAGGTATACGGGTCATAGTTAGTGTCGGTCGGTTACTCGTTTAAGCACTACGAATTAACCGATTTATCGTTTACTTGTTACGTAATGAATATAGTGTACCTCGTTTTGTCATGAATGTCACAGATTTCATCATAACAGTAACCATAGAGTTCAATCGATCAATCAATAATCATTCTAATCACAAAATAAATCA
This sequence comes from Bidens hawaiensis, assembly GCF_021521415.1. NCBI lineage: Eukaryota > Viridiplantae > Streptophyta > Magnoliopsida > Asterales > Asteraceae > Bidens > Bidens hawaiensis. The sequence goes on along the minus strand of NW_027495532.1, from coordinate 15,494 downwards.
AATCACATCGAAATCTTAATTTATTAAATCGCGTTTTATCTTTTATAATTAATTCATATTACTATAATTTAACTAGGAATCCTTCACTAAATATCCCGAAGGATTTATGTTTCTCACATCATCACTTATATTTTGTTCATCCGATCAGGTGAGTATCTCACTCCCCTTTTTAACTCATTTTTAACCGTTTTGGGGACATATGCGTTCTATTTATTTTATTACTATATATTAATCAACTTGCAACTATTGTCACTTGTGTTTAAAAATTTATACCTTACGTGTTATGTGCTTATATGCTTTATGTGAATCGCATTCGGAGAGGTCTAATATAATCTCAGAAAAGTATGATCATACGACAGTTTTAATAGCCATTGTGATTATCGACAGCTCATTATTTACTTGCTCATTGGTTAAATTACTTCTCTCACTTGACACCATTTTCTTTCTTATGTATTATTATATAATCATGAAAATCTGGTGTTTTACTCACTCAGCCTCGTGTTGACAAAACCTATTGTATTTTTGACGCATATGCAGGTTACCACATGTTATGATCATTATGATTGTTTGAAGCAACTTAGGGTGCATGTTGGAGAAGAAGATACAAGAATTCAATTTTGGATGTTCATTTTACTTGTTTATTTATGAATTTTATATACTATGATTATTTGAATGTGTTGTACTATTTAATCGGAATAATAGATATTAAAATTTGAATATTGCTTGATAGTACCTTGAGAGGTGTGAGAAATCAGCTCACACCCTGGCATTTCCGCCGTAGGTTGGGGTGTGACAAGTGGCAAAAGAGAAAAAAATATGATATGAGTGGCTGCGCAGCAATCTCAATCAGTAGCAGCTAGCGACAAAAAAAGGGGAAATAGCCTCCTTAGCATATGTGCTGATAGGCTGCCGGCCAGCTAGAAGAAAGAAGAAAATAATAAAAAAAACCTAACCCTTTGACTTAAGTTTCGATCGCAGCCAGGTCCAAGGAAGAAAAAGAATTTTTGTCAGCAAAGGTACAAGTATTTTTCAAGTGTTTTCATAACCAAAGAACAACCATAACATCATAATACATCTCCAAATACTTTGGTTTGTTTTATGGTTCATATTTACATTGTTTTTTATATCATAGAATTGGTTTATTTTGCAATTGAGTTAAGGATTAAGTTGTGCTTGATTATACTTGATTGTGGATTGAATTTTCTTATGATTTGGATGATTATTATGATGGTTATAATGATGTTTGGTTGCTGTCCAAAAATTTTGCTTGGCTAAACTTCTTTGTTCTACCTAGGTTTGATGATTATTGTTTGGTTTTGATGAGTTGAGTGGATTGTTTGGTTAATATGACTTGAATTGCTATTGAAAGTTTAATGATAAATTAGGCTGCGTTTAGTGGCTGAAATATTATTTATATTATCTCATAATCTCGTGCTTCGATCAATTGAATTGGTTTTGATTGATAGTTGCATGTTCAAGTCTTTACTTTGTGTTAAGAGTTTGTTTGCGGTAGGTACAACCGTAGGGTTTTGTTGTGATTGTTAATTGATATATTTTAGCGGGTAAGCACCTTCTTAGAGACCGAGAGGTGGTAAGAAGTAAAGTCGTCTCATAGCCTTTGCTTGTTAGGATTAGGATGGCGCGAAAGCGGGTTTGGTTCTTGTCGGGTATGGGTTCGTGAGCGGTTAGTTGATCTAGTTTGTGTTCAACCAAATTGTTCTTCTATCCTTGGTTATGTAGTATTCATTTTCATTAGGGTCGTGTGTCGGTGAGTCCGAGAGGAGAGTCGACATTAGAACACCTTAGCATTCGTTTCCGGTTTGTTTTTAAAATCAATTAAGTGTAAGTTAGGGATTCTTGGTAAGACTGAGAGGTGATCTAGCTTTCTTTAGAGACCCTGAGCTGTGTCATCTTTAGATACCAGTGTCATGAGATCATTCAATCCATTAGCTTGTTAGACTGGCAATTTGATTCTTACCTAGGTAGACGTTTACTCCATTGTCAGTTAAGTCTCAAAATGAGGAAAGTTTTGGTTGTCAGTCCTGTTAATTAATTTAGTTATAATAATTTAGGTCATGCAATTTTAGTTATTAAAAAATCAAATTAAAAATATTATTCTTAGGAAGGTCTTGTCTAGTGTTTACTGATCATAGGCGTTTTCACGTGTCCTTGTGTTCAATACTCAGACTTCTTACTTCTATATTACTTACGATCGGTACACTTGCCAATTGTGTGTGGAATTATTAGGATAATCCATAAAAAGAATAGTTTTTAGTCTGGTTTGATAACTTTAAACCTTGATTGATTATTTATTTGAATAAAATATTTCGACCTATAGTCTTTCTGCTTATTTACCAAATCATATGTTGAGTTTCTTTTTTATGAAGAAACGTCTATAATATGTTTCTTATTCTAGAAGAAACGTTCATTGACTGCTACCTTTGTATGTAAAATCCTATGTTTCTTAATCATGAAGAAACAATCTTTTTACTATATTCCTTGTATATAAAAATTACGTTTCTTAATCGTGAATAAACTATATATCCTCATGAATGTAAAACAGGTGTTTCTTAATTGTAAAGAAGCATTAATATAATCCTTTGTATGTTTAAAACTTATGTAAACATCAATATGATCAAGGTTTGGGCTATACCCCTGACTATGGTCTAAGCCATGTAATATAATAATAAAACAATGACTTAGGAAAAATCCCTACCTTATACTGATATTCGGAGTTCGATTACTAAGGCTGATCGAGCAACACTTCTACTCTCTATTGCTTACTAGAGCTTAAACTGTCGGAACCTCAGAGCTTTGCATGCACTACGATACTCAGCATGCAAAATGAGACTAAGTGTGTGTGAATGAGTGTGTTTTAGTGTGTGGGGAATGAGGTGCCGATCGCCCCTATTTATAAGCTGATTTTGTAATCCATCGCGATACGCGATGGGTCTTGGTAATCTCGTCGCTTATCGCGACGCCGTATATTTTCCGCCCCATGCCACATGCTGACAGGTGGTTTGCCGAGTCTTCTAGGTCCATCTCGTATCGCGATGACCTTCTTTATGAGCTCATCAGGTATCGCGATGGCTTGCTGGACTAAATTTTCACTTTTTGTCCCTCGTCGTTAGTAACTTATCATGTCTAGGTCTTGCTACCATTTTCCAAAAATACTAAGGCGGCTCTCGACGATGCGAGCATGCGAAGTGCGCCATCAAAGCGTCACATTGCACCCATCACCCTTCGTCCTCGTCCTCTTCGAGCCCGAGTGTGTCGGGTGCTCCGCACCCTCCGCTAGGATCCCTGGGTGCATGCTTGGCATAAAAAAATATTACCATGGAAATTTATCTCTTTATAAAGAGCTTTCAAATCTTTACCACTTTCCATGTGGGATGTATTCTATCTTCCATCCTTCCATGTGGGATGGATTTTTCTTTTCCATATCTTTAACATGGGTTGAACTTATTTATCAAATATTTGTATTTCTTTATGAAATAATTTTATTTCCTTATTTAAATTTTCTCATTACTTATTTTGGAGAATAACTTTGATCCTTCAGCTTTACCAAGTTGTCATATTTGGACCAAACTTTTGGGGATGTTACATCCCCCCCCCCCACCTTGGAATTAATCTTGTCCTTGAGATTTGCTGTGAGTAATTTCTTACTTCTTGATTTATGATCAGATTCTATCTAACTAGAGTTGTTTGAATGATTGGAATTCCTGATTTGTTAACTCACATCTTTGGATGATGTATTCAGTTAATAGTTCAAAATGTCATAAGTAATTGTTAATTGCTAAGCACATTGTCCAGTTGTGTATAACTATTTACCTTACCTTGTGTAATCTAAACATTTACAGATGTCAACTAGATTGCATTTTGAATTCAATCTACCGAAACCTTTTAATTCATCTTGATTTTTAAAGATATCAATTCTTGAATCCTGTAATCCTTTGCTTGATGATCTTGGCGGGCCCCTTTCGTTTATCAATTATACCTTTGAACTTTCAAAGTTCGGATGTTCTTATATCTTAGTTTAATTAATTCTCTTTTCCATAGATGATGATTAAATAGCATAGTTTCTTGTATTTTGAGACCTTTTTAAAATTTAACTGTCTCTTTTTCTTTGCATATAAGCATTCTTGTGTTAAGAAAGTATATGTATGTTAATATCTTTCTTGATAAGCGTTAGGGATTTGAATACCCTTTTTCTCTTTCAAAACTTCTCATTTAAACATGAGTTAACAAGTAGTTTACAAGAGTTAACTATTTTTTTCTTATGCCTTTGAGTTTTGGATATTTCTTAGATATACTCTTATTTGTTTCTATTTTTGATTGCCATATTCTCCTTTGTTTTTCATACTTCCTATTGTTGCTGATCCTTTTATTGCTTATTGTGTTTTAAACATTCCCTTTTAAAATGTCATTTTTTCTCCACATTTGAAGCTTGCAACTGCTTTCATTCTACACTCTTCTTTAGAATGACTGGTTTTGTTATTGAATGTACTTGTGACTGATGTATTGTTCTTGTTCTGTATTGTCCATATTGCCGTTTTCCACAAGTCTGAAAGATTGGTCTTTTAAATTTAAATGTTTTCTTCTTGTTGGTCTTCTTCATTTGTTTGACTGTTGGTTTTTCTTTCTTAATCACACTATTTTTCTCATTAACCTTAGTTTTTCTTTCCATACTATTGAGCAAATATTTTGCCAATTCCATGGACAAGGAGGTTGTTTGTGGCATATGGGTTCTTACTATATCTCCTATCCCTTTGGGTAACCCATATATGTATTGTATAACTTTATTGTATTATGAATCATCTAGACGCGGAGTTGATTGGCAATATTAAATGAACTTAGTATTGTATTCATTGAGATTTGTGTCATTCATGTTGTGGTTTAGAAACTTGATTTGAATATGATTGATTTCATGAATGGGGTAAAACTTTTGTAACACAAGTTCTTTGAATGCTTCCTATTTCATTTGATACAAGGTTTCTCTGCCGTTTCTCATGATTAGAGTGTTCCACCATTCTAGAGCATCACCTTTGAATTTCAGAGATGCGTACTGAATCTTTTGAATCTCAATACATTGACTAATGATGACGATGGACTCGATCTCCTCAAACCATCGTAAGGTTGGTATAACACCTTGGTTTCCATAAAATTCTTTTGGTTCATAGGTTTTAAAGTTCTTGAAACTACAACCTTTAGTTACTAAATGGTTCTTGAAGTTCTTGTTATTTTTATTAGAACTATGAGTGTTTTCATCATGTTGAGAAGGATTTCAGCATGGATGAGTTCTAACAACCTTATCTGAATGTTTAGTTTTGTATCTCTCTCCTTTCATGGTATCGATAAGAGGGATCATTGTGTCATGAATCATCTCTTGCATTTTGACTAAATATTGTTTAAGAATCTCATGGTCAAGTTGTGTCATGTTCTTGCTCCTTCTCAGATAGGAAACTTCATCATCATATGCTTGACTGTTTAGGTTCGATACTCTGTAAATGGAATTACATCAGTATGAAAGAAACTTACATACTGATGATAAACTGTGTGACATGTGAACTTAAAGCTACAAGTACAAGAAATCTCTTGATTATAAAACATTTAATAAATTTGTCGTATTATTTAGAGGAAATTTCTTTCTAACTTTGCTTCTTCTTTTTCTCAGATCTCAACTAATTTTTCCTTGAGGTTATTTGTCTTGTTTTTCGCACAATCCAAATGTTTGCCTATTGACTAAGAAATGATATTATGGAACTTGTATAAGATGATATATCTGTATATCTCTTTAATTACTGTAGCATTTACCAAATATCTTGATGATGGTTGATGAGGTTCTATATAGATATTACTACTTTCTCCTTTATTGTATGCTCTTGAAATGACTAGTAAATACTTTGTGTACAGACAACCCTTGAGAATTTCTCTAATTCTCTTTCTAGGTTTATTTATGTCTCTTTTACTTAAATATTTCTCTGGCATTCTCTTTCTTCCAGACTTGTTGGGAGGGTTACTCTAAGAGTTTATGCTTTCTATTCTTGACATAAGATAAGTTTAGTATTTCGAAGAAAGTAAAACATATCTTTTATTTATGTTGTAGTTGCCAAAACTACTATTGCTATGCTAATTACAAGTGTTAAGACCTTATTATCTACTTCTTCCAGTGAATGATCAATTTCTTGATCTTGTTTTCCTTCTTGGTGTTTTTGTGTATCTCCTCTTCGTTTTGTCTTTCCTCATTTTCCATTTATTTCTTAAGCATTGCTTCTGCTAATTTAGTGACACTTATTTCATAATGAAATGAATTATCTTCAATGACATACATTCCTTCTAAGGAATTCAGATCCGTATTTAAGTGTTTTCCTTGAGTGTGAGCAAAGTAAGGATTTTGTAATGATGGATAATTGAAGTATTATGGTTCCTGATAATTGTCTTCTGAATTAGTCATTACTCCTTTTGTTGGAACCCGATGATTCATATCAATAACAATAACCACTAACAGATCTCAGATCTGTGTTTATACTATTAATACGATTAAGGATCTAGCTCATAATTAACATTGATTCAGTGTTATATATGTATATCTATTATCAATATATTATTTGTATAATATTAGGTGAAACTTGAGAGAGAGTTTGGACAACAATTCGTTAATTAACTCGAAAACCTTTTTTTATAAAACGTGAACAGGAGTTCACTATATATAGAAGGTGATCTGGTTCGCTAACATCCCCTAGCGAACCAGCCTCCCCTTCGTTACATACATTAAATTAGCGAAACACCCTCTGATTCGTTAACATCCCCTAACGAATCAGGAGGGAATACATTTACTGACTAGTTCGCTAACATCCCCTAGCGAATTAGCCTTTAACTTAGCGAACTAACTCAATAAACAAACTATTATTACATTAAATCATAAATAAAACATTAACGTTAAATACAAAGACTCTAGACGCAAAACCGTGCACTAACAGACACCCCCTCGTCTTGAGCACTTTGTCTTTAACTTATTTGAAGCGCTTTGACTGCCAGTCTCTGCAACTATGAATTCAATGTTCATGACACACACGAACGACTCGTTGGAATTGCATAGCCAGGTCGTAATCTTCTTGGCGCTCGAACAAGATCTGCTTCCTGAAGAGCACGTCATTTTCGGTCTCTGATAAGTTAACCAACCACATTGGGTCGATTATCTTGATAAACTTAGTCTTCAGACCTCTTCCCAAAACAATGACGGCCTCGCTGGTGTGGTTGTCATAATACCAGCGGTTGAAAGACAGATAAATATCTTGAGGCAATGTCTTCACGGGAACCTGCTTCATAGTCTTGGGCGGCTTAACTTTCAAAACAAGTTTTCTTCAGCCAGTCCTTGGATCAATCTCATCAATACGCTTTCGTCTAGGGACTTGAGGCTTAAATAACTTGAAGCCGTGATTGACCTCAAAGAGAAGATGCCGATGAAACATATCAGCATGCTGGTGACTCCCATGATTTATAAACGGACGTCTCGCGAGGGTTCGTACATCCCAACGCGGTAGAGTTAAAACGTCTCTTATAAACTCATAATACTGGACACCCTTCTCCCATTTGATTATACATACCTTAAGGTCCGAATCATAAGCCTATGAAAGAATGTGACCGTGTACCTTTGAAACGGTCTTGAAGGTAGTCACCTGATTAGCCTTAACTCAAGCAGCAGCAGTATCTTTTCTTTCTTGATCTACATAACGATAAGAACTGATAATTTTACCCACTTTATGACGTTTGAACCATCTTTCTACGTCCTCATCAGTCACTTCTTTGAGTGAGGATACTGTTCGCTGCACAACCTTTTCCAATTCATCCTCAGTCTCTTTAAACACCTCTTCTTGAAATACCGGAGCACCTTGATCAACGTTCATGTGTTGATACAAGTCCGGGTACTCATCAGCAGTCACATCTTCCATCTCAATGTCCTCATTCTCATAAATAAAATCCGTATTAATAAACAACGGATCCTCATCCAACCCTTCTTCATTCACAACCTCAACATCGGGCTCAGCCTCTAACACATTTAATTGATCGTCATTCAGCCCAAGCAGTATTGAAATCTGCTCCCGTGTCAAGGATCTTTCTACAAACTCACCAACCTGTATCTCGTCCCTATTCACCACACTCTTCACCACCCCAGATCCATCTACAAATATCACCGTATTAGCTGCAATCATTTCAATCGGCTTGGCAGCTGTAGGATCTTGATAAACGACAATCTGTTGACTTGAGTCTTCACCCCCACTTGTACCAACACCAGCAGATGAATCGTGAGATTGTTAGGCTCACCTCCTGCACCGGATTCATCAGGATCTTCATCGTCGTTCTTGAGTTTCTTTAGGGCATCTTCTTTACAAGTTAATTGTAAAATTAACTCTTCTTATTCTTTTAACTTCACCCCCTGAGACTAAACAATCGCACGCAACGATTTCGTCTCCTTCTGTCAAAATGAAACGTAACTCCTCAATCGCTTCTGATGTTCCATGAGTCGTTCTTGGTTCTGTCGATCTGCTTCCATTTGATTTTCATAAAGATGCAGCAGATTTAACAGCATCTCAGTCTGACGACCAGGTGGCAAGTTGTATAAGGATGGGTGTACCGGTTGAATAGGTCCTTGAGGCCGAGTGATTCTCATGAATGAGACATCACTAGGCGGAGGTGGTGGAGGAGGAGAAGTAGTTGTTGGCGGAGGAGGAGGTCTCATTGATGTAGTAAGAGATACTGTAGACAATGCAGCAGGAGGTCTCGGTATCTCGGTTAACGCCATTTGAGGAATAAGACCGAGCCTCTCGTGTGACATCAACGTCGTCGTCAAAGTAAGCATCGGAGTGCTAGTAGTTAGCGGCACCGCCGAGATTTGAGGCATTGTATGACGTGGTGGTGGGGTTCCAATGATTACCCCAGCCCCAGCAGACACACGGGGCTTCTTTGATGGTTCACCAGTAGCTACAGCTTTACCCTTTCTTTTTCTTTCCAGCTGAGCTTTCATGGTGGCAGCTAGAGCAGCATCGACTGCATCTTGTTGTTCTTTAAGAGCTCATTCACCAGCTCCACCATCACCATCATTCCCATCACTATCACCATCATCATCTCCACCATCACCGTTCCCACCTTCTCCCCCTTCACGCTCAGAATCCGAATCGTCGTGGATCCAACGCTCATTAGGAGGACATACATAATGCGGATTGATTATATGACCAGTCATCCGTTTATTCCGTGGTTTCTCCTTTCTATAAGTTAACATACGATGAACGGTATTTGCTGTCATATGATCCTGATGAAGTACATCATTCACCAACGTCCGATCAATCACCAAATTCGGAATCAAATCTTGAATAATTAGCTGTAAAAAGCGAGGATACATCAAGAATTTCTTTGACTGAAGAGTTTGCTGAACCTGTTCCTTCAAATGATCAAATACTAACTCTGAATAATATACGGCTTGTTCAGAATCAAGGCAACAAAGACCGACTGCAAACTCAGTCTACACTCATCAAAACCACCCCGACGGCCACTCATACAATGAAGTAAAACGTGTAGCAGATACTTGTATGGTGCACATACCCCATTCTTATTCAACATGGACTTAAGAATATTTCCATTATAGTGCAAACGGGAGAATAGTCCTCTAACTAATGACCTGTCAAATTCACTCGGGTAATCGTCATTATCATCGAATTGAAGTACTCGGCGAATCACTGCAACATCAATTGTAATTGGAGTTTGATTGATTGTATCCCTGATGATCTGATTTTCTTCAACATATGCAGCCGTGTTCCAAAATTGTCTGATAATACTTAGATACACTTTTGGTCTAGCAGTGATAGCATAGTGTATCTTTGATCGTCGTAAGAAAGTCAACAAATCTCCAAATGTTTCCAAATCAGGTACATCTTGATCAACATAAGCACAAATGTTGTGCGTTTTATCAAACGTCAATAAGATCACTTCAGCTTGTTGATCTTGTTGATCCTGTGGAGGTTTTTCTGGTGGTGGTTGATTTTGTTGTTCTTGATCAGCCATGTTTTACTGTATAAATAAAATCGAATATGAGAAGAGATATCAAAATATATCAACATATCTATAGATGGTGTATATACGTAATCAAAGGATATGTATAATTAATATATTTACGCGTATTAGACGTTTTAAATTCTTTAATTAAATTAATTGAACATCTAGTTAATATAATTAAATTAAAAAAAAAAATAAATGTCATTCGTTAACTTCTCACTGATTCGTTACAATATTGTAACGAATCATGCGATTCGCTATCAAGTAAATTAACTAACGAACTGGACATAGCGAATTACTATATGATTTTGACGAACTAACATCTAGTTCGTTATATTTTAAGCGAATCCACAACTGATTCGTGGAATGCCTTATTCACACAGCTAGTTTGTGTAGAATCTTAACGAATTGGACACGAAACAGTCCCAACTCGCTAAGACTAACGAATGGTCAAAAATTAAGACTTTTTCTTTGACTCGCATAGTCAAGGTCAAAATCAGGAAGAACAACAACAGTCAACATTATAAACCCAGATTCAATTTGGCCATAATTATCGTTGAATCATCGAGATAATGATCTCGTTGTACTCGGAATCACGCTCTTAAGCTAAGATCGATGAGATTGAGACTCAACATCTCTAACTACCTAGGTTAAATGAACCCACTGTAGACACCGATAACAAGTAATCATAATTAACCCAGCAAACAACAATCAAATGATAATTGAAGTCCACCAAGGGTATCGAAATCACATTCCGATCAAAATGACAGCTAAATCATCAAGTTATTAACATAAATTATACATAAATACGTTTAAAAACTCGGAAACCCTTAAACCCTTAAAAATCAATAATTTTGCTATCAAATCACAACCATGCTAATCGTCTATACCTAAGAAACTCAAATATATCCTTGAAATGCCAAAAAGAGAAGGTCGAAATTTCAGAGAAAATTTGAACAGAGTTTCTTTAAGGTGAAGAAAGAAGGTGAACAGTGGAGAACTGTTCGTTTTTCTTGTCTTTCATAACCTTGCACGCAACCCGAGGTACAGCTGGCACGAATCAGGCACTTCGTTTTAATTAAAGTTAGCGAATTAGCCCATTCGCTAATTCATTCGTTACCTTAGGTCAGCGAATTACTTCTTGATTCGTTGCTTGATTCGTTAAATATGCATAACGAATGGGATGATTCGTTACAGAGTGCGGAAGCGAATTAGGTGAGCGAACCAGAAGCTAGTTCGCTAAAGAATCACCTAGTTCGTTATCCATAAATAACGAATTGGATATTAACGAAATAAAATCTTTTATTTAATATTAAATTAAATAATTAAAAGAATTAAATAATAGAATTATCGAGAATCATTTTATCTCGATAACTAAAATACCTTAAAAACATTTCATTTTTCCGAAACATAACTTAAGAAATATTTAAAAAGAAAAAGAAAGAAAATCTTTTTGGTATTTTGTAAAATAAAGAATAAAGAATGAATTTACAAAAGAATATCCAAATCATAAAAATAGACAATATTTTTGTATTTTTCAATGATTTATCAAACGAAATATATTTTTGTATTTTTGTTGAGTTTTGAGCAGAGAATCATATTGACCAAATTGCCATTCCATCACAGTTTTCTATTTCAGCGATATTATGACTGGCGTTAAGTCGGTCATTGATATTGTTGTCCACTTAAATCTTATAACAAACCTTCGAGCACTTTTGTGATATGATTTATGGTTCAATTAGCGCAGAGAATATCAGAAACTATTAGCCCCTAATCTCGGTTCAAGCTTAATTTGATTTTTGCCAAATCACCCCAACTTGACTTAAACCATTATAATGTTGATCAAAATTTTTGATACTAATTGAGAACTTTTGAGCAATGCATCAAGTTTCCTTTACTGTGAGTGAGTATGCACGAGTCCATCTGTCGGCTTACATACATTGTATCCCCTGGGGTCCGTTTCTTATTGGTATTAAGACGCACGCAAGGGAGGAACAATTGTATGACTAACAGCGGATTTTGATCAAGTCAGTAATTTAGATTGTACAAAGTACAGCGGTGATCAAGTTTAATGACTTTGGGTTTGCTTCTTGAAAGCGAGTGAAATATTCATGCTTATGAATACCCAGATGATTAAGCCGCATAAAAACTCACAGTGTCCAGAATCCTAACGCTTGTTATTTGCTTTATTTTATTTTTGGGTGAACAACAAATATAAGGCTTGAGTATGACTGGTTATTACATTTCTGCCATCCTCACCGAGACTTTTGCTAGAGACTAACACCTCTTTCAATTTGGCTTTTCTTTAAGTTTATATCACTTACTTTACTCTAACAGCTTGTTTAAGACCTATCAATGCACCAATGATTAAGCACACAGTCTTTTAAGCTTATTTCTTTCTAGATTTGGGGTCAAATAATCAATGTACTACCATTTTCTCTTTTTGCTTCAAAAACTCAAAATTTTGAGGAGCATAAAATGATTTAAAGATTGCCCCAGTTAACTTAAGTTCACAAATTAATGGCTATCCTATTCATCTACAAGTAGAGAACAGGACCAAGACATGCAAGCATGTTTTACAAACTTAAATAACTGACTAGATTCTCAGCAAAAAAAATAAAGTAGAAAGCTTAACGAACGCCCCCAAATACTTTCCATTTGTCAGATAAATGGCTAACCCAAAGATTTCAAGAAATTATCAGGACCAAACATATACAAGTATATGTCCTTCAAAATAGAAGCAAATGACATAATTTTTAGCGATCATCAGCAAAAATCTTTTTGGTTTTCTCTTTACAAACAAAAACCACAATCTTTTTGTCTTTTCGGATTTTCTTTACAAAACAGAAAAATTCACACTCTTTTTGACTTTTTCAAATGGTTTTCTATACAAACAAAAATCAAAATCTTTTTGGAACTTTCTAATTTTAAAATGTTTTTGGTTTTTCAGAAAATATAAAAACATAAAGCCACACTATTTTTGATTTTTAGTATTTTTCAATGTTTTTGAATTTTATCTATACAAACGAAAAACACAATCTTTTTGTATTTTCTAGATTTTCTCCCCCTAAAACTAAAATAAATTATAAAAGAAAAAAATAACAGAAAATAAAGATAGTCATCCTTGTTTAAGGATATCAGCGAGGGTCTTCAATCCGTTTAAACCAAGCAAAAATTTAAAACGTGTTTTATCAAAAGCTTTGGTAAATAGATCGGCTTTTTGAAAATCAGTGTGCACTTTCTCAAGATCGATTAATCTCTTTTCATAGCAATCCCGTATAAAATGATATCGAATTTAGATATGTTTCGTTTTAGAATATTCTATGGGATTCTTGGTGATACTAATAGCAGCAGAATTATCAATCAGGATAGGAGTAGTAAGAAACTTCAAACCGTAGTCGCGAATATGTTGTTGTATCCACAAAACTTGGGAACAGCAACTCGAGGCTGCAACATACTCAGCTTCGACGGTTGAAGTGGAGACCGTTTTCTGCTTCTTACACTGCCAGGAAACAAGCCGGTTTCCTAAAAATTGACATCCTGCAGTCGTTGATTTGAAATTGATCTTGCATCCTCCATAATCTGAGTCTGAGTAGGCGGTAAGATCGAAAGTATTATCTTTGGGGTACCATAACCCGATGTCAGGATTTCCCCATAGATATTGCACAATACGCTTGACCGCTGCCAGGTGAGTCACTCGGGGACTAGCTTGGTACCTAGCACACAAACAAACAGCAAACATTATGTCGGGTCGAGAAGCAGTTAAATACATTAGAGAACCAATCATATCACGATAAAGGGTCGGATCAACGATATCCTCCAATTCATCCGGTGATAAATTGTGACCCACTAGAAGAGGAGTAGAAGGGATTTTTCCGGCAGTAATCTTGAACCGTTCCAAGACATCATTCATATATTTTGTCTGATGAATGAAGATTCCCTTATCAGACTGGTGAACCTGCAGCCCTATAAAGAAATTCATCTCTCCCATCGAGCTCATCTCGATCTTGGTCTGCATAGACTTCTCGAACTCCTTACATAATTTGTCGTTCGTAGACCCAAGATTATGTCATCAACATAAATCTGAACAAGTAGAAGATCGTCACCAATATTCTTGTAAAATAAAGTGCAGTCAACCGTTCCACGTTTGAAGCCGTTATCCGTCAAATGGTCAGCGAGCGTGCCATACCAAGCTCTCGGGGCTTGATGAAGATCATATAATGCCTTGTTTAATCGGTAAACACGTTCCGGATACTCAGGATCTTCAAAACCAGGTGGTTGTTGGACAATCACTTCTTCGTGTAGTTCACCATTGAGAAAAGCACTCTTAACGTCCATTTGATACACTTTGATGTTCTTGTAAGCAACATAAGCCAGGAAGATTCGAATCGACTCTAATCTTGCCACTGGCGCATAAACCTCAGTGTAATCAATATCATCTTGCTGATGAAATACCTGCACCACTAAACGTGCCTTGTTTCTCACAATTACCCCACGATCATCCTTCTTACACTTATATACCCACTTAGTCGGAATTGCCTTCTTGATTCTAACAGGTTTATCAATAAGATCCCAAACACCTAAACGAGCAAATTGTTGTAGTTCTTCTTGCATAGCTTCTACCCAAGAAGGATCTTGTAAAGCCACACGAGGAGTTGTTGGCTCGACTTGAGATAGAAAACAGGAAAACTTAGCAACAGCTGCAATTTCAGATGCGTGTAAGTCAGCATGAACACAGAGAGCATTATTGTCACTTGAAGAGGCGATTTGATGTCGTGTCTGAACCCCTACATCAAGGTCTCCAATAATGTTTTCTTGTGGATGATAATTATGAATCCTGAAAATAGGATTTTCAGAAACAGTAACATTTTCAAATAAGTTAGTATAATGTTCACCCAATTCAGGAGATGAAACATTATTCCCAATTACTGAAGCAGTATCATAATGAACAGGAGCTTCGTTTTCAGGTTCTTCAATTGGAGCAGCAATTGGAACTTCAACATCATTTGAACATGCAAATCGTGGAATTTCCAAATGTTCTTCAAAATACGCCCGAACTACATCTTCATCTGGATGATCAGTTGATGAGGTGAAAGAATTAAATAGGCCATTAAAATCAAACATCCATTCGGGACCTTTCCCTTGTGAAGGAGTAGTGTATTTCTGACAATCAACATGGTACCACTCTTCGACACAACCGGGCGTAAGATTAAAAACCCGTTTCTTAGGTGACGCATACCCTAAGAAATACCCTTCAATGGCTTTCTCTTCAAATTTACCCGCATCCTTCTTCAGCATAGTACAAGGACACCCAAAAGGTTCCAAATACTTTATGTTAGGCTTACGATTATTCAATAATTCATAACTGGTCTTCTTTAGTAGTTTAACTGTTAGAACACGATTGAGAGTATAACAAGCCGTATTCACAACCTCATTCCAAAAAT